>NW_015159723.1:540687-567722 GCF_001447785.1 Gekko japonicus | reverse complement strand
GGGAACGGTGCTCTGGAGCCATCCTTCCTGAGCTAGGATAAAAATATGTCAGCTGGAGGCTAAAAAACTGTGAGCTAGCTCACACGCACTCAGCTTAGAGGGAACGGTGCTCTGGAGCCCTCCTTCCTGAGCTAGGATAAAAATGTGTGAGCTGGAGGCTAAAAAACGGTGAGCTAGCTCACACGCACTCAGCTTAGAGGGAACGGTGCTCTGGAGCCATCCTTCCTGAGCTAGGATAAAAATATGTCAGCTGGAGGCTAAAAAACGGTGAGCTAGCTCACACTCACTCAGCTTAGAGGGACCTGGAGCTCCAGGAAACCCCCGCTTCAGGTATGGGCCGCCGGGGTCTGAACTCGCCCCCCGACTGAATGGGGGGGGGAATCTTGGGGGTGTGGTGGGTAACTCAGTGCAAGCCCTGCAGCGGTGAAAAAGGCAAACTCTGTATGTTAGAGCTTATTAGGGAAGGGATGGAGAAGAAAACGGCCGGTGTTGCAATGCCCCTGCCATAGATCTATGGTGCGGCCTCTTTTGGAATAATGTGCACCGGTGCTCCCTCTAAGCTGTGGAGTCTTGTGAGCAAAAAATCCTACTTTGTGTGCGTGTCCACCCTCTGTGGGGGAGATAAGAGATGCAGGGGTGTAAGCCTTTAAAAGGTAAAGGTTCCCTTGCTCGAAAGCCAGTCGAATCCGACTCTAGGGTTGCAGTGCTCATCTCCGTTTAAAAGCCGAAGAGCCAGCGCTGTCCGAAGACGTTTCCGTGGTCATGTGGCCGGCGTGACTAGACCCCAAGGCATACGGAATGCTGTGACCTTCCCACTGAAGTGGTACCTATTTATTTACTTGCAATTTCTGCTTTCGCGGAGCCTTGTGAGCAAAAATTCTACTTGGTGAGCTCCGGGCATTAAAGTTATGAGCAAGCAATTTGGCTACTGCATAACGTAGTTTGCTCTGGAGCCCTCCTTCCTGAGCTGAGACAAAAATGTGTGAGCCGGAGGCTAAAAGACTGTGAGCTAGCTCACACTAACTCAGCTTAGGGGGAACACTGCCGGGGACCCAAAAACATTTCTGGGTATGAGTTTCTGAGAGTCAAAACTCCCTTGCTCGAGTATGGGGATCAGACTATTTATCCCAGACAGAGAAGGGGGGTTGTAAAGAATGCCTATAAAAGATGCCAAGGTGCCCTGCAGATTGTAATCAGCTTTAACAGGCTTGTTGGACTCCAGAGTGTTACTGGAATCAAATCTCACTGTTCTCCTGCAGACCAACACAGCTACCAGTGTTCCCTCAGCGTCTTAACCACTTGAGCCACCGCAGCTCCTAAATAAGTCCTTACTTGGCCCTTATTTAGGGAACGGTCGAACAGTCTCAGACTGTGATCTAATGAGGGTTCCTTTAGATGGCAACCAACAACTTTAATGCCAGCAGCTCGCAAAGTGGAATTTTTGCTCACGAGACTCCATGGCTTAGAGGGAGCATTGACGGTCGGCTACCCTCTGAAACTCTTTCCTCCAGGGGAGCAGATCTCTGTTATCTGGAGAGATCAGTTGTAATTCCGGTAGATCTCCAGGTCCCGCCTGGAGGTTGGCAACCTGGTCCATAAGGCAGGCTGTCATTCTCCCACAGCCTGCGGTCTTGGGCTGACCCCAGCTGCCTCTACCATTAGAACGCCCTTACGCAGTGCACTGTACTCTGTGCATGCTCAGGGGCCACTCTCATCGCCACTCCCGTTGCTTTGCTCAGTGCAGGCTGAGTTCAGGCACAGGTTCCAGGTCTGAATGTGGGTCGCCCCTCCAAGAATGCCTTAATTGCCGTTCTGTTTAACCCTGGCTCTGCCCCAGAACCTGCCTTTCTCATTGGTGGCACAGCTGTAGCAACTGCCCCCCCTTCTGACCTTTCGGCTTCGGCTCCAGCCTGATGAATCATGCGTCCCAAAGATGAGAGAAGTTAGCGGCTAAATTTCTGGCTCAAACTGAGCTGCAGAGCTGTTGGCCTGCAGTATATCCTGCTACATCCCAGTTCAATGCACATTTATTCTTTGATCCAGAGAAGCGGACAAAAGGAAATACCACTTTACACACAGTGATTATAATGTGGAATTAAAAATAAAAGAAAATTAAAAGGGAATTAGATATATTAATGGAGGATAAAGTCTCTCAGTGGCTACTCACCCTGGTGACTGAGTGGGACCTCCAGATTCAGAGCCTCTGAATCCCAGAGCCAGGTGACGACATTGGAGAAAGCCTCGGCCTCCATGCCCTGGTGTTGGCTGTCCAGAGGATCTGGTTGGCCTCAGTGTGAGACAGAGTGCTGGACCAGATGTCTGTTTAACCCTGGCTCTGCCCCAGAACCTGCCTTTCTCATTGGTGGCACAGCTGTAGCAACTGCCCCCCCTTCTGACCTTTCGGCTTCGGCTCCAGCCTGATGAATCATGCGTCCCAAAGATGAGAGAAGTTAGCGGCTAAATTTCTGGCTCAAACTGAGCTGCAGAGCTGTTGGCCTGCAGTATATCCTGCTACATCCCAGTTCAATGCACATTTATTCTTTGATCCAGAGAAGCTAGCCGTGTCAGTCTGTTGCTGCAAAGTAGTAAAAAGCCCAGTAGCACCTTTAAGACTAATGAGCTTTATTGTAGCATAAGCTTTTGAGAAACACAGCTCTCTTTGTCAGATGCATCTGACGAAGAGAGCTGTGTTTCTCGAAAGCTTATGCTACAATAAAGCTTGTTAGTCTTAAAGGTGCTACTGGGCCTTTTACTATTTATTTTCTGTCTACTGATCATTACGTTTTTCCTGCTCTTCCTGTATGTAACTCAGGGAAGAATATATGGTTCTTCTCTCCCCTATTTTGCTTTAAAATGATATTTTACTATTATTTTCACACGATTCCTGCATGGCGCTGTTTTTGCTGCGTAGCACCGAAAGAACCCCAAATTGGGTGGAAAGCAGGATAAAAAAATGTGCATTCCTGTACAATTGTCCACTGAACCCCATTCACAATTCTGTCCCTGTGTGATCCCTTTACAAGACCTAGCAATATCTGCTGTCCCATCAAGGGCTCGTTTGCCTGTACATCCTCAATATATGCAATTATGCGCCGGCAATTCGCTTCTGCCATTTACAGTGGCCAGACTGGGCTATTTGCACGGAACAGGATAAATGGGCTTGAAGAAGAAATGGAAACAGAAACCAGTTCGGGGATGCTCATTAACAGACTGGAAGGATGGCGGCTTTCAGCCAAAAAAGAGACTCCTCTGGGAAGCCGTGGAGCTGAAATTCGGATATAGATTTGATCCTATGAGGCTTAGAATCAATAGAGACTGGGAGCGGGTAGCTTAATTGTCCTTCTTTTAGGGTTTCTGCTCTACAAAGATTTGTCACTTCATCAATTTGGAGTGGTTCCCCTCCACCTACCTTTTATTTTTCTTTTTGGTTGCATCTTTTAACTGCTGCATAGTAACAGGCTACCAGTATTTTAGGCCTCTGGCCCTGCTAAGTCTCACTTTGTGATCAGCATTCCCTCTAAGCTGAGTTAGTGTGAGCTAGCTCACAGGTTTTTTTAGCCTGCGGCTCACACATTTTTTGCCTTGGCTCAGGAAGGAGGGCTCCAGAGGAAACTAATTGATGCAGCAGCCTAATCGGCTCACTCACAACTCTGATGCCACTAGCTCACGAAGTAGAATTTTTGCTCACAACATTCCACAGCTTAGAGGGAGCGTTCCCTCTGTCTGTCTTCTCTCTGTACTCACGTTATGTCGAAAGCCGGTAACTGAGAAGTGTTGACTTCATGTGTCTGTCAGCGTGGTGAAGTACTTCCCTTTATCCGTTCTAACCCGACCGCTCAGCAATTTCATGGAGTGCCCACGAGTTCTTGTATTGTGAGAAAGGGAGAAAAGTACCTCTTTCTCTACCTGCTTTATCCCATGCATAATCTTATAAACCTCAGTCATGTCACCTCTCAGTCGTCATTTCTCCAAGCTTGGGTCAGTCACAGTTCTTTCAGAGCTGTTCTCTCAAGGGCAGTTCTCAAGAGCTCTCTCAGCCCCACCTACCTCACAGAGTGTCTGTTGTGGGGAGGGGGAAGGGGAAGGAGATGGTAAATCGCTCTGAGACTCCTTCGGGTAGTGAAGGGCCGGGTATAAATCCAATCTCTTCTTCTTCATCCCTTGAACACAGAGCAGCTATGCTCCATCTCGCACAGTCCCTCAGGCCTTGGACGGGGAGCAACTGCAGCGGGTGAGGCTTTTGTTGTTTCGGCACACCAGAGGAATCTCACCTGTTGTGGCTCGTCACCATTTCAGAGCACAGGATCCTTGCCAGGAAAAAAAGCAACGCCTGGAAAAAAATATTGCGTTCCACCTGGCCAGGAGGTTTTATTTTCCTGCCTCATCAGGCTGCAGGCCGGGACACTTCCAAGGAAATTAACACATCACACACCTGCCTCCTGGGGCGAACCCAGACGCCGGAGTCTGAATGATTCATTTCGGCTCCAGAGGTCTCGGCCAGGCAATTAATCACTGGATGACCACAGCTTTTTACAAATTAACATTGCCGGAAATAATGGACCAGCAGAGGCTTAGAACTTGCCTAATGCATTTTTATGATTCACAACTAAGCTAGGGCAGTGGCTGGAAGGCCGAGTTCAGCTCTCGTAAGATTTGGGGGGGGGGATGGGACCCCTTGCTTCGTTCAGCCCACCCTCAGCATTGCCAGGCCCAAAATACCTTGTGCAAGGGTCCCCACGCTGCAGGCACCCTTTGGCATTCTGACACGGGGCGGTGGGCGCAACCACAAAATGGCTGCAGCGGGAGGCAGGGCCGACCACAAAATGGCTGCCAAAAGAGGCGGGGCCCCACCCACAGAGGAACCCCAAGTACAGGGGACGAGAGAGGCAATTTAAAAATACACTGAAAAAGAACAGTGCGGGAGAATAAAACCAGCAGAGGCTTAGAACTTGCCTAATGCATTTTTATGATTCACAACTAAGCTAGGGCAGTGGCTGGAAGGCCGAGTTCAGCTCTCGTAAGATTTGGGGGGGGGGATGGGACCCCTTGCTTCGTTCAGCCCACCCTCAGCATTGCCAGGCCCAAAATACCTTGTGCAAGGGTCCCCACGCTGCAGGCACCCTTTGGCATTCTGACACGGGGCGGTGGGCGCAACCACAAAATGGCTGCAGCGGGAGGCGGGGCCAACCACAAAATGGCTGCCAGAAGAGGCGGGGCCTCACCCACAGAGGAAGCCCAAGTACAGGGGACAAGAGAGGCAATTTAAAAAATACACTGAGAAAGAACAGTGCGGGAGAATAAAGCGCTTTGCTGACTGAAACAATGTTATTTCAATTGGCATAGCCAATCAGATCTTCTGTGGCCAATCGTAAGCCCTGCTGGGTAAACCCCTACCCCTTTCTAAGAACTCCTGATGGGTGCCTAAAATGTGTTAGCAGGTGCCACTGTGCCCGTGGGCGCCATGTTGGGGGCCTCTGGCCTTGTACCTCACATACGACATGCAACCAGAATGCAGCCAAAACATCCATGGCCGAAATCACGGGGAGCAGAGCCAGGGCAGGTCCAAGTTTGGTGTAGTGGTTAAGTGCGTGGACTCTGATCTGGGAGAACCGGGTTTGATTCCCCACTCCTCCACTTGCACCTGCTGGTGTGACCTTGGGTCAGTCACAAGCTCTGGCACAGCTGTCCTTGAAAAAGAGCAGTTTGTGTCAAGAGCTCTCTCAGCCCCACCCACCTCACAGGGTGTCTGTGGTGGGGAGGGGAAGGGAAAGGAGTTTGTAAGCCGCTCTGAGACTCCAAGTGAAGGGCGGGGTGTAAATCCAATCTCTTCTTCTTTTTCTTCTTCTTCAAAGCTATTTTGTGAACCGGTCCAGCCGTTCCCAATCAAAACACGGCTGGCATCCGCGACCATCTGCTGCTGCCTCTTTCGCAAACCCAGAAAATTCATGTAAGCCACAGGACACAGCTCAGATATTTTTCACAATGTGAGGGCAGGTTTGCAGCACAGCTCAGATATTTTTCACAATGTGAGGAGTTGGTAGGGCAGGTTTGCAGGCTGGGGATCGAACCAGGGACGTTCTGCATTCCAAGCAGGGGCTCTGCCACCGAGCCACAGCTCCTCCCAACACACGTGAAGCTGCTTCATACTGAATCAGACCCTCGGTCCATCACGGTCAGTCTTGTATTCTCAGGCTGGCAGCCGCTCTCCAGGGTCTCAGGCGGAGGTCTTTCACATCACCCACTGTCAGATCTCTTAACTAGAGATGCCAGGGATTGAACCTGGGACCTCCTGCATGCCAAGCAGATGCTCTGCCACTGAGCCACGGCCCCTCCAACGTTTCACCCCGCTGCTGAAAGCAAGCTCAGCTTTTAGTCAGGTGGGAGGGCAGAGTTTCCAAGCCAAAACTCACCAGCTGGAGGCTCGGTATCGCTGCTAGGAGCAAGGCAATATTTACTGTTGTGTGCTCTTGGATGAAGTAACGATTCTCACATGACAAGGAGTCTTGCCGGAAAGATGTGGCTGCCACGCTAGGCTTCCTCATGCTGACGCTGGAGCCACTTTTTATGGTGAAGCTGGAGCCTGCTTTCAAAAGCGACAGTTAGTCACAAGGAACAGAAACAGGAAGATGACCACAAGCGCCGCTTTTCCGTTTGCTCTACAGATGGAAGAACACAAGCAATTAATTTGAGAATACGTCGGAAAAGCGTTCAAGGCCGAGCAAGCTGTTCCTTCTCTTACTTTTGCTGTGATTACAGCATCACCGCGAAGCACTGCAAAAGCATCCGAGCAACTGTCACGGCGCAATGTTATTTCAGCATGATAAGATGTCCTCTTATCCAGAACTCGCTGTGGATTTTTCTCCAGGGAAAATCACCCTTCCTCCTTCATGACATGCGGAACTGATCTACTTAAGAGTGATTCCTTTCGGTCAATGCAGTTTTTATCTCTGCCCATGGTTCAGGCAGGGAGCCTTTTTATTTCTGGGCAATTCCTTAGAACATCCCTTTTGTGTTGAAGCCATCAAAAATTAATTTACCTTCAAAAAAATACATCACAAAACTGCACCGGGGAAGCCGCCTTGGTGGCTCTTGTGAGGGCAGAAAGGCAGGATATACATTTTGTAAACAAAAAATAAATGAGGTTATGATGGCACAAACTGTGGCCAATCAGTCCTGTGCACCTCAACCTCTAGTCGAGCCTAGCTGAACTGGCTTCCTCTGAGGTTGACCCTGAAAAGGATTCAATACATGTAGAAGAATCTTCTTCACTACCCAAAGGAGTCTCAGAGCGGCTTACAAACTCCTTCCCCTTACAAACTCCTCACAATAGACACCCTGTGAGGGAGGTGGGGCTGAGAGAGCTCTGACAGAAACTGCTCTTTTTCAAGAACACCTGTGCCAGAACGATGGCTTGCCCAAGGTCACACCAGCAGCTGCATGGGGAGGAGTGGGGAATCAAACTCGGTTCTCCCAGATTAGAGTCCGCGCACTTAACCACTACACCAGACCGTAGCAAGAGGATGATGATACACTTCCAGAGTAGAACAGTTCTTAAAAACGTGCCTGTGTGTATCCTCATCTGCTTTAACTGAATTCTTACTAAGGTTACAGAATGAGCAAGGGAGCAGAAATACCATCTTTCTAAAATGCATATTCCATAATGGTTATTCCTGTGAATAATACTCATGTCAAGCATATTCTATCCCTTTCCGGAAAATGCCAAAGGAAGATAATGCCTATATCCTGCCTGAAGAGCAAAGGAAAACTCTGGGAGACCCTCCTGTGAGTTCACTGCAAATGATGTACTTGGGAGGTTAAAAACTAGGGAGTGCACGCTGGCATACGGGAAGATGCAAACAGTACAAAACCATCTTTCGTAGCCACCACAAGAACACCTGCCACGGAGCTCTTTACTCAAATGAGTGAAGTTTTATCTGAAAAGGCTGTCTCTGCAGCCGAGTGACACGCAATTGGGCTGCCAGGATTCCAAGGCACAGAACGGGAAACTACGTGAGCAGAACATCGGGCTGTTGCTGATCGGGTTTCGCATCAGGGAGATGGCATTCCGCTGCATATTTCCTGCCTACCACCCCCATAGCAGTAAGTGCTTTCTGCCTTTTCTTCCCCCAGGTGGGCAACTTTAAAAATGCATAACCGCAAAGCTGCTCGTTAAATGCAAGCTCAGCTACCGAGCCAGAGAATATTTTCCAACCAGTGATAAACCGTGCGCTGCTGCCCTCATAAAACTCCCCTGTATACACTTAACGTGTACTCACCATTGTGCAGAAGACCCAGGACGAGAGGGGCCTGGCCGAACTGCAAACTGAGCCAAGGTTTGAAGGACAGGAATGCTCAGAAACACTGTTCAGTGGAGCAACCTACTCCGATGAAGCAAAAATAAAAACGACTTTTTATATTCCTGACTCTATTCTGCCTGCATTGCATTTCTGCGGCTGATGTGGAAATACAGAATCACAGAGTTGGAAGGGGTCCCAGAGGCCATCTAGTCCAACCCCCTGACCAATGCAGGACCAGCCTAGAGCATCCCCAACAAGTGTCCGTCCAGCCGCTACCTGAAGGCTGCCAATGGGGCAATGAGGGGGGGCTCACCACCTCCCCAGGCAGCCAATTCCGCTGCTGAACTAATCTTACCGTAAAATTTCCCCCCTAATATCTAGCCGGTACTCTCCAGCCTGCAATTTAAGCCCATTATTGCGAGTCCTATCTTCTGTGGCCAACAGGAACAGCTGATACGGCATCTGATGCAGAATCTGCCAGCCTCAGAATCTATTTATTTCATGAAAAACTGTGATTTATTAGTCCTCCCGGCAGTGGGTGGAAGCTGGGAACACACACGAAGCTCCCTTCTATTGAATCAAACCCTTGGTTCATGCAGGTCAGTCTTGTCTGCTCAGACGGGCAGTGGCTCTCCAGGGTCTCAGGCCTTTGGAGGTCTCAGGCAGAGGTCTTTCCCATCCCCACCTGCCTGGTCCTTTCAACTGGAGATGCTGGGGATTGAACCAGGGACCTTCTGCATGCCAATCAGAGGCTCTACCACTGAGCCACGGGCACTCTTTACAGCTCTCTGGGTTCTCAGGCGGAGGTCTTTCCCATCACCTCCTGTCTGGTTCTCTTTAACTGGAAATGCTGGGGATTGAACCTGGGACCTTCTGCATGCCAAGCAGAGGCTCTGCCACTGAGCCACAGCCCCTCTTTACAGCTCTCCAGGGTCTCAGGCAGAGGTCTTTCCCATCCCCACCTGCCTGGTCCTTTCAACTGGAGATACTGGGGATTGAACCAGTGACCTTTTGCATGCCAAGCAGAGGCTCTGCCACCGAGTCACAGCT
Source organism: Gekko japonicus (assembly GCF_001447785.1). Taxonomy (NCBI): domain Eukaryota; kingdom Metazoa; phylum Chordata; class Lepidosauria; order Squamata; family Gekkonidae; genus Gekko; species Gekko japonicus. The sequence continues at coordinate 558,375 of NW_015159723.1, read as the reverse complement.
CCTCCCAACACACATGAAGCTGCTTTATACTGAATCAGCCCCTGGGTCCATCAAGGTCAGTCTTGTCTACTCAGGCTGGCAACCGCTCTCCAGGGTCTCAGGCAGAAAAGGGTCTTTCCCATCACCACCTGCCTGGTCCTTTTTAACTGGAGATGCTGCCGGGGATCGAACCTGGGACCTTCTGCATGGCAAGCAGGGGCTCTGCCACTCAGACATGGCCCCTCCGCAATAAAGAATTCAGGGGGGAATGAAGCAGAGCTGCTCAGACTTTTTTTTGGGGGGGGGTTTGACAAGTCATAGCTGACTTTATGGTGACAATCAGAGATAAAAGAAATACGGCCAAGGCTGATGGAGAAAGTTAAAAAAACCCCGTATTTCCTTCATGCAGTCGTAAGGACTGAATAAGCTCCAGCGATTATACTTAATCAGGGGTCATTTGGTAGAAAAAGAGGTGCAGGAGCTCATTAGCATAACCTATTAGCATAACTCATTTGCATATGCCACACCCCCTGACATCACCGGAAGTGTGTCAGAAGGCAACACCCATTGCAACTTACCTGGCTGCTTCCCTCTCCTCATGGCCTGGGGCTGCTGGGAACAGGGGGCGGGGCTTGTTGCATGTGCCCGCCCCCTGGGCTCTTTAGTGCCGGAGCTCCGCTCCTGTGCGCTCCTGCAGGAAATGACCCCTGTACTTAATGGTTACGTATCTAGTGGATATTATATTATACTGTACAAATTGCAATTTGATTTTTAAAACAACGCTTTATTTACGTGATTTTAACTAAATGACCAATGCGGTATAATTATGAGAAGTCAGTATTGTATTTGTGGATTCTGTTACAGATTCTGCTGTATGGGAATGCACAGGGAATTTTTAGCTGAGTAATAAAACACATTCCCCCCCCCCTTTTACTCGCACCATCAGCCTTGGCCTTATTTTTTTTAATCCTGCAACTAATAAGAGGCCAACAAGAAAGATCAGTCCTAGTGGCTTGGGGTTTTCTTCTGCCAGGGCAACTGTGCAACTTGCAAGAGAAACATACACATATCTGGGGACGTGTTACTCCCCTTGCCTCAGGCAGGCTGTTTGCCTCTTAACAAACATTTTACAGCAACACATGTTCATCTCTCTGTTTATAGGTCCATCTTTTACATTCCCCAAAAATGTCACCAACGCTTTCCCAAAACAATGAAAAACTACTCTGGACCACACACAGAAATAATGTGCTGTGTCCTAGGCGTTAGACAATGGATGCTGTCCACGGCCAACTTTTTTCTATTCCGAACCTGACGGGGCGTGGCAAACTTGCAGGACTGATCATCCAGGGTTCACCCTGGGAAAAGAATGAGGCACATTTGCATGGAGGATGCTTCCAGATTAGCCCTGCCACTTCAGAAATATTATGGCTCTCTTCCTTCTTTGTTAAAGGGCACCAGCTATGAATAATATATAAGAAGGCCTTCAGGAAGCATAAGGCACCAGTCTTCAGAGGTGGGAAAAATACATCCACGCTGTACAACCGGAGTAAGTTCTAAAATAATTGCGACATATCCAAAATCACAAGTTGGTTTCAAAGTAAGACAACGGATGAGTTTTATTTCAAGGTGACGGGGGCAGACGGGAAAAGCAAGAGGGAACAAGTGGTCAAGCCAACCGTTTTCTGTTCAACATAAAAACGGCTACTGCCTTAACAGAGAACGTTATAAATAAAGGTTACAGAGTGGAGAGGACGGAAACAAAATGATACGTGTCAAACAGAGGATGCAGCTGCACACCTTCTCCAGCAAGAGGTAAACCTGTTTGAAGAAATGAAAACTAAAGTGATGCAGGTGAGCCGTACTAAATTTTGGAGAGATCTCGGAGCAAAAACAAATCAGTATATGTTACAAGCCTACTCTGACTGGACAAAACTTGGTCAGTACTAAGTGTTAAAAACCCACTTTATAAAGACTGCTTGCAAGAGACAAGAGGGGCCACAACCTGGTAAGACTCGCAGCTGCGCTTGGGTATGCACGTGCAACTCGCATTCACCCCACTGCATTCCGTTTTTTAGAAAACCCCAGAAAATCCAGCAGTTTTATAGAAGAACATGCTCTAGCTCAGCAAAGCTACGCAACCCAGGATCCGAAATCCACAGCCATAACCCCTTACCACGTGGGAGAACACGTACACAAATCATTTAAGGACAGAAGAAATTAACAAGGCTTTTCTGATCTCAAGTTTAGGAGTTGACAAACAAACCTGCCCTGCCACTCAAATCCACCCCTTTACCAATTTCCCTCTGGAACATCTTCAGGTCCTTTCAATGGACAATCCACTCAGAGAGAGCTTGTGCTAATAAGTTGTTGAGTGGGACACGCAGCAACGGTGGCGTTCCTGGAACAACTCGGAAACTTGGCAGGGGGGGGGGGGAGAAGGGCAGGGCCACGTACCGCTTTGCAAGCGACTGGCTTCTTGCAAAGCAGCCAAGGACAGTGGAGTGTGATCCGCCAGCAGTTAGTGCTTAAAAATGACAGCGGCTCTCAATCTGGTCGCGTACCCCTAAGTTACCGCCTCGGATTCAATTTTTTAAAAAATAAACTGAAGATTACTCTTTGAAAGATATCTCATAAATCTTTTTTTTAAAAGTGACTTTCCTGAAGGTTATAAAAGATTAGTCAAAACTTTTTCTAATATGAAGAGTTTGGACAAGCAGATCTAGTTCCTGGTTCGAGAGTTACGGTGACATGTCATGACGAGGAGGGGGAGGAGTCCACAGCAGAGGCGGCAATCTACGGCTGACGTCCCAAAGAGACGCACGGAAAAGGCCTGACTGCGCAGGGACACATCCTTTCCCGAGCTGGGCGTCTAGCTTGTGGGCTTTCCACACGGAGGAACCGGTTAGTACTCTATTTACAGTCAAAAAATATCTTCCCCCTGCCCTCCCTTTTCTTTCTTCAGCGGAGCGGGAACGCCGGTGACGTCGAGTCAGTGGAAACCTAACAGAGGTGTAGGACAGCTTTGTTGATCTCTGGGTTTGTCCAATCGTTCCGGATGTCGTCCAAGTGATTATCAAAATCCACTAGCATTTCGTAGGACCTGCTGTCCAAAAGCGAAGCGGAGATCCTCTGGGCTTCTGACCAGTCTTCGCAGTAATCACTAGGAAGTGGGAGGGAAGAAAATAAAGGCATTAAAAGCCCTCGCTCGAGAGGAATCGATCTTCAAGGCTGCTTTAGTCAGAATGGAGGGGGGGAGGGAATCTTTGAAGCGTCGTGCAGAATTGCTCTGGCAGGCAGAAGCTCAGCTACACTATAAATTTAAAGAGGATTTTAAAAGACTTTGAGGAATGCTGCTTACTATGAGGAATCCTGGGAACTACAGCTGCGGTGAGCGCAAGTGAGCCCCTGGCAGAAATGCTGGCCTGGACCCAACCGTGCCAGTTTGGTGTAGTGGTTAAGTGCGCGGACTCTAATCTGGGAGAACCGGGTTTGATTTCCCCACTCCTCCACTTGCAGCTGCTGGATGACCTTGGGAAAGCCATAGTTCTGTCAGAGCTGTTCTTGAAAAGGCAGTCCTCGAAAGAGCTCTCTCAGCCCCACCTACCTCACAGGGTGCCTGTTGTGGGGAGGGGAAGGGAAAGGAGTTTGTAAGCCGCTCTGAGACTCCTTTGTGTAGTGAAGGGCGGGGGTATAAATCCAATCTCTTCTTCTTCATCATCATGCATTTGCATTTATTTGCATGCATCAGTTTATTTATATCCCGCTTTTCTTCCCAAGTGGGACTCAAAGCAACTTAGCATCTTATTGAGTTACATAGGAATTTCTTGTGGTGTTTTATTGATAGTTATATGAAACATTCAGTGAGTTATGTTGTGAAATGTCATATCTTTTGGTTTACTTTTACCATAGTTCATCGATTGTATTGCTGTTTTTTGTATTTAATAAAAGATTTATATAAAAAAGCAACTTAGTGCATTGTTCTCCTCTCCTCCATTCTCACAACAACAACCCTGTGAAGTAGGGCCAGGCTGAGAGTCTGTGTTGGGCCCAGGTCACCCAGCAAGTCTGCATGGGAGAAGGAGACATTTGAACCTGGGTCGCTCAGGGTCCTTAACCCACCACTCTATCCGTTAAAACACAATGGCTCTTGATTTTCCTTAAACAGGGGTGCCAAATTTCACCAATCATTCCCTTCCACTGCAATCCCGTTAGACGCCTGAAATTCTGCCTCTGGGGTATCACTCAACCTTTAGGAACAACCTGTGGTGGAGCAGGCAATATAAGCAGAAAGTCCATGCCCCTTCTTATAAAAACTTACGGGCACTCAAGTTTTCTTAATGGGATTGGATGTGTGCTGCTATTTCCATAAGTTCCTTGGTATAAGATAGTAAACCTTCCAAAGCTGACCTCTCACAGCAACCAGATGCAGTTGATAAGAACATAAGAACATCAGAGAAGCCAATGTTGGGTCAGGCCAATGGCCCATCCAGTCCAACACTGTCACACAGTGGCCAAAAATACCAGGTGCCCTCGGGAGGTCCAGCAGTGGGGCCAGGACACCAGGAGCCCTCCCACTGTTGACCCTCCCCCCCCAAGCACCAAGCATACAGAGCATCCCTTGCCCAAGCCTGAGAGTTCCTATCTATCCCTGGTGGCTAATGGCCACAGAGAGACCTCTGCTCCATATAAGAACATAAGAGAAGCCAATGTTGGATCAGGCTAATGGTCCCTCCAGTCCAACACTCTGTCACACAGTGGCCAGAAACGCCAGGTGCCCTCAGGAGCTCCAGCAGTGGGGCCAGGACACCAGGAGCCCTCCCACTCTTGCCCCCCCCCAAGCACCAAGCATACAGAGCATCCCTTGCCCAAGCCTGAGAGTTCCTATCTATCCCTGGTGGCTAATGGCCACAGAGAGACCTCTGCTCCATATAAGACCATCAGAGACGCCAATGTTGGATCAGGCTAATGGTCCCTCCAGTCCAACACTCTGTCACACAGTGGCCAGAAACCCCAGGTGCCCTCGGGAGGTCCAGCAGTGGGGCCGGGACACCCTCCCACTCTTGCACAGACCCAAAAGAATAGGCCAAGGATACTCACAAGTGGGGGTCTTTGCATCGCCATTTGCTCTCGTGGTGCTCGTACACGTGAACCGCAGGCTCTATGCACTCCATTGTGAATTTCGTATTATCCACCTGAACAGAAACAGAGGACAGGGATGCTTTTGCTTCTGAACGGAGGAGGACGAACTGGCTGCACCGTCTTCAACGCAGCAGCTCCTTCCTTTAGCATTACTGACAGATTACATGCAGGTTCCCGGCCTAGGTCTCCGTGCACTGGGACCGTGAAGGAGCTCTCGCCTGGAGATGTGCTGGGATAGGAACCAGGTACGCAAGGGGTCATCGCAAATCGTGTGAACCTTATGGCAACCGGTAGGGCTCTCAAGGCAAGAGGCCAACAGAGGTGCTTTGGCGTTCCCTGACTCTGTGTGGCGAACCTTAATGTCCTCGGTGGTCTCCCACCCAAGTACTAACCAGGCCCTGCTTAGCTTCTGAGAGCTGATGAGATCGGGCCCACAGAACCCTAACCTCACCCGTTCATCTGGTGAGCAACCCATGTTGGGTCAGCAACGGAAATCCAGCAAGTTGGGTCCAAAGTTTCCTTTCCCGCTAAGTGAGAAATCTTATGCTGGAGGAAGAATCAATCCATTGGAAGGAGAACGTGTACGCGCAGAAGACCCCCCCCCTTTCTTCAAGCCACACCCTCTAATTTCTCCCTTAGCAGAACCCTGGAACACACCCCACTGTTGCAAAGGACTCTGGGACACGTTCTTTGGCGCACTCTCAGTTAGCACAGGTCAGGCCGGCTGGCCTTCACCACTGCCATGTATGAACAGAATGCAACATCTAAAACATAACGTAACATTCTTATTGCTGTGCGTTGCAGGGGAAGGTTAGGGCAGGCGAGCAAGCTGTTTGCCAAGGAAATTGGTCCCTATGCATTGATTAACCCCTGTGACGTTCCCAAGGAAAACAGCTTCAAAGCCCGTCCAGCTCCCTTTGCGTTAGCTATTCGGGGCTGTCCGACAGACCCGCAAAAGGCTGTGCCGGGTCAAGTGATCGTTCAGAAACGCTCCAAGAAACCGAAGCCTTCCTGGCTATAAACCGAACGTTAAGGGAAACAGTAATGAAAGCAGATACCATTATAAGTGCCGTGTCATTGAAATGCTCCGCAATCCTGGATGCTACCCTTTCGGCAACCTGGTTTGGACTGCAAAGGAAGGGCAAGTTAATTGCATGGGTTCTACTGTATTTCACGACACTCAAGGATGAAAAAGAAAAGGTGAGATGCAGACGTAGGGACACAGGATCGTGCAAACAAGACAAAGACATTAATGAGACAGTGAGCATTGGCTGAACTTGAACACTATAGATAGAGAAGGTAGCAGTATGACAATAATAATTACAATAGAATTACTGCAAAACGTGCAAAATATTATAGAATCCAATATAACACGCAGTCAAAATGTAATCAGTCCATTGTTTTAATCTCTTTTCAACAGTGAAGACGTCAAAGATGAAAAGTGAAGACGTCAATGAAGAAAGAATGGACGAACTTCCCCGGAGTTACCACTCGTTTCGAATTTTTCTTTTTCATACATAAGATCTCAGCTCTGCATCTGCATAATCACAAGGTTTCCAAATTGGACTCTTTCTAGTTCCGAAATACTTCCAAAGTAGCTGATCAGCCCGGGTTAGATATATTGGCTAAGAGCCTGATGTGAGCTACTTTTGAAGTATTTAGGAACTAGAAAGAGTCCAATTTGGAAACCTTGTGATTATGCAGATGCAGAGCTGAGATCTTATGAAAAAGAAAATTCGAAACGAGTGGTAACTCCAGGGAGGTTCGTCCATTCTTTCTTCTTGTTGAAGAGATTAGAACAATGGACTTATTACATTTTGACTGCATGTTATATTGGATTCTATAATATTTGCACGTTTTGCAGTAATTCTATTGAACTTGAACACTGCCTTCTACGGAATTCGCACCCTCGGTCCATCAAAGCCAGCACTGTCTACTCAGACTGGAAGTGGCTCTCTAGGGTCTCAGGTGAAGGTCCTTCACATCACCCTCCTACCCGATCCTTTTAGTTGGAGATGCTGGGGATTGAACCGGGGGCCTTCCACATGCCAAGCAGATGCTCTGCCACTGAGCCACAGCCCCTTCCCTAAACAGGCCCCTCCTGGTTGGTACGAGGTGGGGAAACAGCTGAGACACACGTGAACCTGCCACACCGAATCAGACCATCGGTCCTTCAAGGTCAGTATTGTCTGCTCGGCTCGCCGGGGTCTCGGGCTGAGGTCCTTCCCATCACCTACTACCTGATCCTTCCAACTGGCGACACCAGGGATTGCGCTCGGGATCTTCTGCAAGCCAAGCAGATGTGAAAGACCTCTGCCTGAAACCCTGGAGAACAGCTGCCAGTCTGAGTAGGCAATGCCGACCTTGACAGACCAAAGGTCTGATTCAGTACAAGGCAGCAGTCTTCCCTCTAAGCTGAGATTGTGTGAGCTAGCTCACAGTTTTTTAGCCTCCGGCTCACACATTTTTGTCTTTGCTCAGGAAGGAGGGCTCCAGAGCAAACTAATTTATGCATTAGCCAAATCACTTGCTCACATCTTTGATGCCAGTAGCTCACAAAGTAGGATTTTTGCTCACAAGACTCCACAGCTTAGAGGGAACATTGCAAGGCAGTGTGGGTATTTTTTGCCATGGGGCCCGAAAGGTGGAACAACAGCTGGGGAATATCACAGTTGCATCCTCCAGTCGGGCTCTTATTCTTTGACTGTCCCTTGTCCAACATGGCTTACAGCATGCTGCCTTTTTATCCTGCTTGTCAGCCGAACCTTGGCTCCCAACCCAGCTTATGGTATCAGAAACACCACAAATAGTAATTACTAGAAGATACAAAAGTGGGGTGGGGTGGGGGCTGGTCTGCAACATTTCGGTCCTGTTGGTAGGTGGGCTCCAGAGGCAAGGCATTAGCAGCAACACACCTGGCATCCTTCAGACGTTCGTTGGCTTGGTAGTACCCAGCTATTACGTAGCTGTTCTCTTTGCACCAGGAGTCAATCTGGAAAAAGAGGGACATCGTAAACGACTGTGAGCATCGGAAATCCGTCTCTAGCGCTGGCTCAAACGGCACAACTGCATGCGGGCAACTGGACTCGGACAACCATGACGCCCATTCCCAGGGCAATCAGCCTGCCTGTGATGAGTCTCTCTCTCTCTCTGCTAACAAATAAGGACAACTCTCTTGGTGGAAAGGAGAGAAAAACTGGTGACTGACAGCTTCGTATATTAAAATTTCTATCTGGTGATAACGGCACCCCTCAGGTGAAACACTGGATTGCTGTTTTTGTTAATCATTTACTTTTTAATTTACACCCGCTCTTTACAGTTTTCTGTCTTGTTCGTCATTATCGACCTCCCTATGAAGCAGGTCATTACTGTTCCCGTCTTACAGGATATGAGAAATGAGACGACCGTGAATGAGTTGAGGCCATAAACTGAGTCTGCAACAGAAAAACCATTGTGGGGCTCCTGGATATTATTGCTCCAATCTCTGCCCGCTGGACTGCCAGGCTATGGGATACCACCCTCTCTATATTTTACTGGCCAAAACGCAATGCGGTGGACACAGGAGATTTGGGGCATCTTCCTGTTAAAAAGGAGCTGTGGTGGCTCAAGTGGTTAAGACGCTGAACTGCAGGTTGGAAGGTTGGTAATTCAGCAGTTCGAGACCCGACTGCCGCGTGACAGAGTGAGCTCCCGTCTCTGGGTCCAGCTCCTGCCAACCTAGCAGTTCGAAAGCAAGAATTTGCAAGTAGATAAATAGGTACCGCTTCTGTGGGAAGGTAACAGCGTTCCGTGCCCCTTGGTGTTTAGTCATGCTGGCTACATGGCCATGGAAACGTTTTTGGACAGCGCTGGCTCTTCGGCTTGGAAACAGAGATGAGGACTGCAACCCTAGAGTCGGATTCGACTGGGTTTCGATCAAGGACCTTTTACCCTCCTGCTATGGCCTCGCAGTTTGATCCAGCAGGGATCATAAGAAGAGCCCTGCTGGATCAGACCAGTGGTCCATCTAGTCCAGCATCCTGTTTCACAAAGGGGCCAGCCAGTTCCTCTGGAGGGCCAACAACATCCCCTGACGTTGCCTCCTGGCACTGGGATTCAAAGGCTGACTTGCCTCTGAATGTGGAGGTTCCCTTTAGTCACCATGGCTTGTAGCCACCAACAGACCTATCCTCCACGAATCTGTCTAATCCCCTTTTACTTAAAGCTGTCTATATCTGGGGCCATCACTACACCCTCTGGCAGCGAATTCCACATTTGAATCACTCTCTGTGTAAAGTATTTCCTTTTGTTCATCCTGAATCTACACCCCATCAGTGCAGAAAAGGGCAACTAGAATGATAAAAGGATTGGAACACTTTCCCTATGAAGAAAGGTTAAAGCGCTTGGGGCTCTTTAGCTTGGAGAAACGATGGCTGAGGGGTGACATGATCGAGGTTTACAAGATTATGCATGGGATAGAGCAGGTAGAGAAAGAAGTCCTTTTCTCCCTTTCTCACAAGAACTGAAGTGGGCACTCAATGAAATTGCTGAGCAGTCAGTTAGAACGGGTAGAAGGAAGTCCTTCTTCACCCAAAGAGTGATTAACACAAGGAATTCCCTGCCACAGGAGGTGGTGGCAGCTACAAGCATTGATGGCTTCAAGAGGGAATTAGATAAACACATGGATCAGAGGTCCATCAGTGGCTATGAGTCACAAGGTATAGATAGGAACTCTCAGTCTGGGGCAAGGGATGCTCTGTATTCTTGGTGCTGGGGGGGGCAAGAGTGGGAGGGCTTCTAGTGTCCTGGCCCCACTGCTGGACCTCCTGATGGCACCTGGTATTTCTGGTCACTGTGTGACACAGAGTGTTGGACTGGATGGGCCACTGGCCTGATCCAACTTTGGCTTCTCTGATGTTCTTATGTTCACTGGATGCCCTTGAGTCCTAGATTGTTCTCTTAGGCATTATTGCCCTTTGGTAAAACGGACACAGGGGCCTACCTCACAGGCGACTGCTCTGAGGGCGAACAAAGTATTTGTGAAGGACTGCAAAGGACCCTTACAAATTATTAAAAGGTAAAGGTAAAGGTTCCCTTGCTCGAAAGCCAGTCGAATCTGACTCGAGGGTTGCGGTGCTCATCTCCGTTTCCAAGCCGAAGAGCCAGCGCTGTCCGAAGACGTTTCCATGGTCATGTGGCCGGCATGACGAAACACCAAGGCGCACGGAACGCTGTTCCCTTCCCACCGAAGCGGTACCTATTTATCTACTTGCAATTTCTTGCTTTCGAACTGCTAGGCTGGCAGGAGCTGGAACTAGAGACGGGAGCTCACTCCATCACGCGGCACCCTCGGGTCTCGAACTGCTGAACTACGACCTTCCACAGCCTGCAGTTCAGCGTCTTAGCCACTTGAGCCACCGCAGCTCCATACAAATTATTAGCACTATTTAATTACCTAACACCACCTTGTTTTCATCACAGACGACACAGTCTACCTTGCAGATTTTTCTCCTCGCCCTTCCTCCAAGCGGCTTAGAGGAACAGCAGGATGACCGCATTGTGATCGACACAGATGTGGGAGCAGGCGAGCCCCAGAAAAGGAGGGGAAGCTACAGAGGAGTGTTTGAAGGAAAGAGGGAGGGTGCCCCCTTTTCCATGTCTGCACATAGGGTGGAAGGGCAGATCTGGGATGGGAATTGATATGACTGGGGAAAGCAGACAGAGTGAGCTGAGCAGGATTTTGCACAGCCGCCCAGCTGTTTCAGCTGCCCGGAGTGGAGGGGAGGCAGTGACTGGAAGATTCCAGAGACGGGGAAGGGACAAGAAGAGTGGCCCCACTAGACTAATTCAAAGTGGCCCGCAGCAAAACCTGCTGGTGACTAAAAGCTGCGGGGTAAAGGAACACCCGGCCCTCAAGATGCTCCGTCGAAGACCGGGCACAGACGGATGTCTGGTTGCTTCTTTCCCTGCATCGGTCACCTTAATTAGCAAGGACATCTGCAGGAAACTCACATGATTTTATCCTAATGTATCATTTAATCTGCCACAAAGCTTTACAAAAATACCCTGTGTGAATTAGAGGGGCAAATTCATATTGGATATTCGGTGTTAGGAGGCATGATTGATTTAAAATGATGCCTTTATCCCAGCTCAGATTTTGGCCCCGTTCCACGGCGGCTTTAAATCTACCATGTTTGCGACTCGCAATAAGAGTATCAGATTAAGATAATCCAGCGCTTTAGGGAGGTAGAAAAACCCAAGGAAATTGTGTTTGTTGCTCTCAAATACTATCTCCCCCCCCCTCCACCAAAGAAAGAATTAAAGTGGATTCCAGAATATTTCTGATGCTGAACTCTAGGCCTCGTGCAAAACACATCCATCTCATGGTTAGCTGGAATAATTACAGCCCCAAATTAAACTGTCTAAAAGCAGAACAAAGCTACACAAATAATCTCTTACGAAGGAATGACATGGATTTATGTGTTTCATTAAATTGTCATTCTCTGGCATTGTTGTACTTAGAGCCAACTGCCTTCGCAATCATAGACCCCATTTCCAGGGTTTAAAGATGCCATTTAAATTGCCAGCCCATTGAAATCTTGTAACTAAAAACCAAATGCCGGGATAAAACATTCTTGTTCACAGTAAACATTAAGAAGCTTGTCTGGATTTTTTCCCTTTTCTCCTCTACAGCAGGCTTAGCTCCCACTCAACCAGAAGACGGAGGGGGGGAAAAAGAAAAGGATGGTTTCTCTGTTCTGGTTTTGCCAACGAGTGGCCATAACAAGTTTCACTATCTTTAAGTGCTGTAGGATTCTCTTGTGAAACTCCCAATGCTCAGTGCAAAAGAAGTTTAACATGTAAGCAAATGAGCTACTGTTATGATTTATAGATTTTTGAAAGAACAATATAAAGAAAATTATTTTACACTGCTAAGACCCTAATGTGCACACATCACCTACACAAGCCCTAGCTCTCCCCAAGTAGGCAGCTTTGCATCGTATTGTAACAATAAATGTTAAGAATCTGCAGTGTCATAGAGAGTATCTCTAGGATGACTCCATCCCAGCATGACCAGGCTTTGACAATCACCATACTTGAGTTCTCAGAGTGACCCTTGCAAATACACTACAAAGCTGCTAGCTCATCTGTCCATGCTGAGTTATTTAGCCAAATATGGGCTTAATATGTACAAACCCTCCCCCCCCAAAAAGAGTCTTGGGGCACCTTAAACAAAGCTCTCAGGGCATATACGTTTGAGAGGTCGAGTCCAATTCCTCAAATGCTACATATATATTTCTACATCTGCTTGCTTGAGGCAATGAAAATTGAGAAATGTTCACAAACCTGGCCTGGTAACCCCAGGATGCTTCCTGCATCTTTAAACCGGCATCAATGGAGAAATTAGAAAGAAGGCAAGAAGCAGGTGGGCATCCCCTTCACTCTGCCCGGGTGCGGCTCTAGCTAGGAATCACGCCCCCATGCACACACAGCAATCCCATATGAACCTACCCAACAACTGCTTCAGGTGCCCCCTCTCCCAGCAACTTGGGCTAGACAGGGAGCAGCTTGCGACAGGACCTTTTCAGTCATGGCACCAAAATGATGCAATTCCCTCTTCAGGGAGATGCATCTGTCCCCTTCTATCCTCGTCTTCTGCCAGCAGGTGAGGACCTCTTTGTGTTTTGTCTGGTGTTCTCTCACGGATTCACATTGACCTTTCCTCCCATTGATGTTTTTAACAAAATTGTTTTACATATTTATATGTGTTTTTAATCTCGATGTAATGTTTTGCTGGCTTGGGCACCCAAAGTTGGATGGAAAGGCAGCTTAAAATAAATAAATAAATAAATAATCTGCATGTGCTTTTGATTCCTTTGAGCAGATTTCTAAACCACTTTTTAGCTGAAAAGTGGGGCAGGAAAACACTCTGCCTTTTCCCGTAGCATGCTTGTCCGGCTCATTTATTCAAGCCACTGGGCACTCTTTGTTGGCGAGTATGCTGCAGCGGCTCAGTGGTTAAGATGTTGAACTGCAAACCGGAAGGTTGGCAGTTCGAGACCCGAGTGCTGCATGACGGAGTGAGCTCCCGTCTCTGGTCCCAGCTCCTGCCAACCTAGCAGTTCGAAAGCAAGAAATTGCAAGTAGATAAATAGGGACCACGTTGGTGGGAAGGGAACGGCGTTCCTTGCGCCTTGGTGTTTAGTCATGCCGGCCACATGACCGTGGAAACGTCTTTGGACAGCGCTGGCTCTTTGGCTTGGAAATGGAGATGAGCACCGCACCCCTAGAGTCGGATTCGATTGGCTTGCGAGCAAGGGAAACCTTTACCTCTACGTATGCTGCAGCGTACATTGTGCCAGGGTCATTGGGGCGGGCAGGGGAGAAGGCTGCCTTGCAGTGAAAGGTCAACTTGTGATTCACTCTGGATTTCTTCAGAGCACCCTCACTCCAACACCTAGCTGCACTATGTAAACAGCCCAAAAGGATCAGAGTGCGGGCAATGACCCCTTTCATGGGTAGCTTCTACTTCTTATGAAACATGAAGCTCCCTTCTGTTGAATCAGACCCTTGGTCCATTCAAGATCAGTCTTGTCTACTCAGACTGGCAGCAGCTCTCCTGGGTCTCAGGCGGAGGTCTCTCACATCACCCACCACCTAGTCCTTTCAACCGGGTATGTTGCTGGAGAGTGAACCTTGGACCTTCTGCATGCTAGGCAGCGGCAGCTGAAGAAGAGATTGGATTTATACCCTGCCCTTCACTCAGAGCGGCTTACAAACTCCTTTCCCTTCCCCTCCCCACAACAGACCCCCTGTGAGGTAGACGGGGCTGAGAGAGCTCTGACAGAAACTACTCTTTTTCAAGGACAGCTCCGAGAGAACTGTGGCTTGCCCAAGGTCATCCAGCAGGTGCAAGTGGAGGAGCGGGGAATCAAACCCGGTTCTCCCAGATTAGAGTCCGCGCACTTCACCACTACACCAAACTGGCTCTCGGTTTGGCTACTGAGCCATGGCCCTTCTTGCTTCCTTTCAGCGTTGCTTTCCTCCCCCGGCAGTCTTCCAGTCCCTCTGCAGCTGGGCCCAACACTGCACTTTGTGGGTTTGGGCTGAACAAACAACCAGAACCGCTGGCCTCAGAGTTAAATACACATTTCATTTCCTGGCCTATCAATCTGCACATAAATAGCAAGACTGACATGAGGCAGCTCAATAAAAAAGCCATTGCAATAACACAGACAAACACTTTGTCCTTCCAAGATGTTTGCACTATCCATGATTAGGTCTTTGGAGGCTGCCACGTATTCTGATTAGAAAGCCCTATGGATGAGTTGAATGAAACTGGCATCAATTTTCTAATTGACTCAAGCTCAGCATTTTAGAATGGATGAATACGATTTCTTCTAGATTAGTTTGCTCAGCCCACTTACACAACTTCAGAAATTGCACGATTAAGCAATTATTCCAGTTTCTTCAGCTAGAAGGAGAATCGGGGACTGAACGTACAAAGACTCCATGCTTGGAAAAAGTTAGGGCTGCTGTGCCGTCCATCCCTGCAGCTCTAAGAGTCATCCACGCCATGGGTTAGAACAGATAAAAGGAAGTACTTCTTCACCCAAAGAGTGATTAACACATGGAATTCACTGCCACAGGAAGTGGTGGCGGCTACAAGAATGGACAGCTTCAAGAGGGGATTGGATAAAGATATGGAGCAGTGTTCCACCAGTGGCTCTTAGCCACAAGGTACAGATAAGAACTCTCAGTCTGGGGCAAGGGATGCTCTGTATTCTTGGTGCTTGGGGGGGGGAAGAGTGGGAGGGCTTCTAGTGTCCTGGCCCCACTGCTGGACCTCCTGATGGCACCTGGTATTTTTGGCCACTGTGTGACAGAGTGTTGGACTGGATGGGCCACTGGCCTGATCCAGCACTGGCTCCTTTTATGTTCTTATGTTAATAGCAAACTTAATTTTGCAGTATCAAATGAAATTTCTAAGTGAAAACAGTACATACACAGTTTAGCTCAGCCAATGCTGCTGACTTCCGAATTAAAACTCCCTTCTCAGTCCGTCACAGGAATCCATGCCAGTTCCTGCGATGTCAGAGAAGTTAAACCAATAGCAGCAGAAAGGGCTGTGAACATGACAGGTGACAACCAAAGAGCCATCACAGAAGGCAGCAGCTGCATCACTGAAGAAATGTTGACAGCTGCAGCTTTTCAGCTACCTCCAACACGAACATTTGCTCGTATCAGATTTCCTCTTCAATGCAATCATCACAATGTAGTGGAAGTATAATGGCACAAGCCCCACTATCTCTACCTAAGATCACTTTAGGGATGGGGAGCCTTGTTAGTCTGCCCGTAGTAGCAGAAAAGAGCAAGAGTCTAGTAGCATCTTAAGGACTAACGCGATTTGTGGCAGCAGATGAGCTTTCGTGACGAAAGCTCCTCCCTTGCCACAAATTTTGTTAGTCTTTAAGGTGCTACTGGACTCTTGCTCTTTTCTACAGCTAACATATGCAGCAGCCCTGAATTTCAATATCGGCAGCCTCTGATTGAGAGTGCCAATATTATTACTACTGAGCATTTATTATTTATTTATGTTATTTACAGCCCACCATTCCACTGAGACTCAGGGTGGATTGTGCAGTGTAAGTGAATGCAGCCAACAGGACGGGACATCTAAGAAGCAATGCAGAAAGACAATTCCTGATAGATATAAGGAGACCTCCCAGTTGAAATTCCCAATCTGCACGCAGCGGACTGGAAGGCTGTTGTTTCCTATCTGGAATATAAGCTTTGAAAAGCAAAGAGAAAATTATTGGAAAGCAAAAGAGACGACACACCAAGGCGCATGGAACGCTGTTACCTTCCCACCAAAGTAGTACCTATTTATCTACTTGCAATTTCTTGCTTTCGAACTGCTAGATGATTTTCTATGAATTTATGTACATAGCACTTTAAATGTTGTATTTCACTTTGTGGTTAATTGTATAAATTTCAATATAATATCTCTGCATTATATAAACGTCTCCCCAGTTGTTCCTGTAATTCTATCGAAAGATAGTTCCTGCCTCCAGCAGTGGGCATCTACTCCAGTATCCAGTTTCATACAGCAGCTAACCAAAGTGTCAACAAATAGGGCAGAACCCCTGATGTTGCCTCCTAGCACTGGTATTCTGAGGCTCTCTGCCTCTGTATATAAACATTCCCTTTGTGCACCACAGCTAGTAGCCATTAATAGGCCTCTCTCCGACAAATCTGATTCTCTTTTAAAGCCATCTATGACTGCGGCAATCACTACACCTGGCAGCAGTGAACTTCACAATTTATTTACTTAATTAATTGTCTCCCTTTCTCCCAATGGGAACCCAACATGCCTTACATCATTATCCTCTCTTGCTTTTTATCCTCACAACAACCCTGCAAGGTAGGTTAGGTTGAGACTGTGACAGCCAGCTTGCCTGACACAACTGGGAATTCAAACCTGGTTCTTCCTGATGCTAGTCCGACCCTCCTAATCACTAAACCAGACTAGCCCTTGCTAATTAAAGTACTCACAGAGCAAAGAAGCATGGTAGCCCTGCTTGGCCAAAACAGGCAGGATGCACGTTAACAAATAAACTGAAAAAAATTAGCTTTTATTTGAATCTGTTGCCCATCAGCTTCACAGGCTGCCCTGAGTTTCAACACTGTGCAAAGGGGAGAAAAAGCTCTCTCACTCTCTCCTCCACGTGCTTCATTTTATAAACCTCTATCGTGTCCACCCCCTTACTGGCCTTTTCTTTTCCTAACCCGAGAAGCCACAGCCTTTCCACTGATGGGAAATCATCCAACCCCATACTCATCTTGTTCCCTAGCCTCCTGACATCTTGAGGTACACCCTGACTCTCAACAGGGAGGCTCCACTCAGCAGTCAAGAGCCCAGAATCTGCCCACAGGGTAGGGTAGCCAGGTCCTCCCCGGCCACCAGCAGAGGGGTGTGTGTGTGTGTATTGCCAGCTCTAGGTTGGGAACCTCCTGGAGATTTGGGGGTGGAGCCTGGGGAGGACAGGGACCTCAGTGGGGCACAATGACACAGAGTCCACCCTCCAAAGCATCCATCTTCTCCAGGGGAGCTGATCTCTGTAGTCTGGAGATGAGCTGTAATTCCAGGGGACCCCCACGTTCTACCTGGAGACTGGCAACCCTAACACAGGGGGAGGCCCAGATTGTGCTTCCAGGACTGAGCATCTACAGATCCCCTCCAATGCTCCCTTCTAAGCTGTGGAGTCTTGTGAGCAAAAATTCTACTTTGTGAGCTCCTGGCAATAAAAGTTGTGAGCCAGCGATTTGCCAGCTGCCTAAATGAGTGTGCTCTGGAGCCCTCCTTCCTGAGCGGAGACAAAAACGTGCGAGCCGGGGGCTAAAAGACTGTGAGCTGGCTCACCCTAACCCAGCTTAGAGGGAACACTGCTCTGGAGCCCTCCTTCCTGAGCGGAGACAAAACCGTGCAAGCCGGAGGCTAAAAGACTGTGAGCTGGCTCACCCTAACCCAGCTTAGAGGGAACCCTGCTCTGGAGCCCTCCTTCCTGAGCGGAGACAAAAACGTGCGAG
>NW_015159723.1:537165-539662 GCF_001447785.1 Gekko japonicus | reverse complement strand
GGCCGCCCCCCGCCAGACCCACTTCCGGCCCGGGCCGACCGTCCCGCCGCGCGGGGAGAAGGAAGTGTCGCAAAAGCGTCGCGCGCCGGCCCGGCGGCCCACCGACATGCCGGCCTCCTAGAGCGGCCGCTTCCTGGCCACCCGGAAGGCCTTCCCGCCGCCCACGGAGGTGCCTCTCTAGGATCGTGGTGCGTCTGTGGCGCGCTGGACGGACAGCGGTCCGGAAGTAGACCCTGGAGGGATTTTTGTCTTTGCTAGCAAGGCAGGGGAGAAAAGGCAACGCCAAAGTACTGCAGCGTTTTTGCCTTGTATTGCAGACTGAAGGGTTTGTGGCAACCCGGCTGTAATGTAGCCCTATTGATAGCGTTGCCAACTCTGGGCTGGGGAATTCTTGGAGATTTGGAGGGTGGAGTTTAGGATTTGTGAGGACTCTCAGCTGGGTAGAGTGCCGTAGAGTCCACCCTCCAGAGCAGCCATTTTCTCCAGGGAACTGATGTCTGTCCTTTGGGAACTAATTGGAATTGTGGGAAAGCTCCCGGCCCCACCTGGAGGTTGGTAGCTCCAGGCAGATGACAACGTGTAAACCTATGGAGTCAATAGCATCAGGCGTCTAATAAGGGGACTGGGTAAAAGTCAAATCTGGATGATTTTCAGTGGATCCTCATGAATTCATATGATTTTTGCATAGACCACCAAATAACATTTGTCTGTTTGGCCACAGCAAACACTGTCATATCACTTATTATGCCCAGAGTCACAGAAAGCACCACGAAAATCACAGGTCCACCACTTTGGGCCTCTCCCGTGGTGGAAAAACAGTTCTGAACCACAGACCCTAATGCATAGTCATGATTTTTTGCATTTGGTCACCATAAATTCACTATCAAATCACTCATCAAATCCATGGCTAAAGATTACAGTGCACCACAGAAATCACAGATCTGTTGCTTTGTGGCAATGCCATGGCACAAAAAACTGGGTCCAAAACACAGATCCTAATGGATACACAGTATTTTTATGTGTGGTTACCCCAAACTCACCACCAATTCGCTTGGTGGCAGTGTGGCAGTGCGACATCAAGAGCCCTGACGTAGGGTTGCCAAGTCCTTACCTGTTGCAGAGCAGGGGAGTCCAGCCTCATTCCGGGAGTCTATGCACGTGGAAGTGACGCAATCACGTCGGGAATGTTGGGGGCGGGGCTACAATAATCCGAGGGAAAACCATAGAGTTTTTGCCTCGGATGATTGTGGCCCTGCCCGTAATGTGCCCGACGTGATTGCGTCACTTCCTGGTGACGTGCTGACGCCGGGCACCTCAGGTGCTTTGGGGGTGGATGCATGATTTTGTGGTGCAGTCTGTGGCCATGGACATGATATGTGATTTGATAGTGAATTTGGGGTCACCAAATGAAAAAAATCCTTTGGTGGTACTGCTTGTAGACTAAGACATGTTCTACAATATGATGATGGTTTTATTTTGTTCATGAATTCATGAAGGTCCATACCTCTGATCCATGTTTTTGCACCATTGCAGCACCACAAAGCATTCGATCCATGTTTTTAATGGTTCAGTCCATGGTGCTGGCTTTGGCGTGATTTGATACTGGATCTGGGGGAGTTCTGTTAAAAAAAATTACAGGATCCATGAGGATCCATGTAGATCTACCTTTTGCTTTTTGAGAGCCAGTTTGGTGTAGTGATTAAGAGTAGCGGCCTCTAATCTGGAGAACCGGGTTTGATTACCCACTCCTCCACATGAAGCTAGCTGGGTGACCTTGGGTCAGTCACAGTTTTCTCAGAGCTCTCTCAGCCTCACCTACTTCACGGTGTCTGTTGTGGGCAGAGGAAGGGAAGGCAATTATAAACTGCCTTGAGATTCCTTTTAATGGCAAGAGAATGCTGGAATTTCAATGTAAAAGAACTCACGGAAACACACTTTCCAGTTTCCATGCAAGCTGTTTACAGCCTGATCTTAGATGTCTACTTGGTTGCAAGCTCTTCTGTGTTTCAGGGGTAAGCATGTTATTTGCTCTGTGTGGGTGAAGTTTAGTGGTATGCATTCGACCACCAGGTGGAGCCTTTCATCTATCTTTGCAAAGGCGAATTTATTTTCGCTCCTTTCTTCATAATAGCACCTGGTGTTGCTATTTTGGATTGGCTTCTCTTATGTTCTTATGAAGGTAGAGGCAACACACAACATTTGCACATAAAATGTGGATCACTGTCCCAGGCAAAGAATTAGAATTCATTAGCAAATTCAAAAGTGGGCTTGAAGCTCAACATCAAAAAAACCAAGATCATGGCATCCGGCCCCATCACTCCTTGGCAAATCGAAGGGGAAGTCGTGGAAGTAGTGACAGACTTCACGTTCCTGGGATCCCAGATCACTGCAGACTGTGACTGCAGCCATGAAATTAAAAGACGCCTGCTCCTTGGAAGGAAAGCAATGGCGAAACTAAACAGCATGATAAAAAGTAGAGACATCTCCCTGCCAACAA
>NW_015159723.1:519595-536935 GCF_001447785.1 Gekko japonicus | reverse complement strand
TGGCCACCAAATGAGAAGGGCGCACTCACTGGAGAAGACCCTGATGCTGGGAAAGATTGAAGGTCAAAGAAGACGGGGACGGAAAAGGATGAGATGGTTAGACAGTGTCATAGGTGCAACGAACATAAAATTGAGCCAACTTCAGAGGACGGCGGAAGACAGGAGGGCCTGGCGGGAGCTGGTCCATGGGGTCGCGAAGAGTCGGACTCGACTGTGTGACTGAACAACAAGAACAAAGCAAATTCAAGACAATATAGGGCTTAAAGGTAGCTGGGATTCCAAACTCACTATGAGAGTGATCCTCAGAACTTGCAGTAATTCTAAGATGGGGGGAGGGGCATTCCTCAAGGTTCTTAGATTGAATAGTCCCTATGTTAAAAGTTACAGTCAGGTCCTACAATGCCAAGACCACAGCCATCCGGCCCCCAGTCGAACTGCGCATGTGTGAGCATGCGCAGTTCGGCAGCCTCCCCTTTCCACCGTCGCTTTCTCCCCGGCATCTGATCATGCCGGGGAGCAACGGCGCCGCGGCTCGGGGGATCTGTGAGATCCCGCCACGCTGTCTCAACATTGCTGCGGCTCTGATTTGCCGTAGTTCGCCCGTCCTTTTCCCTGCCGTGTGGCAGGGACCTAAGAACAGTTGGGCGTGTCTCACTTGCATTCTTAGTGGACCAATTACTCTTTAGATTATTTTCAGTTGGCTTCTCTTTGCAAAATATATGTATATAGGCCTGGTAGATTTACACTCCATTGCATCCGATGAAGTGAGCTCTGACTTACAAAAGCTTACGCTGGAATACAGTTTATTAGTCCTTCTTTAAGGTGTCACTGGACTCCTATTTTATTCTGTTGCTACAGACTAGCACAGCAACCTAATAACCCAGTTTGGCTTGATCTTGTCAGAGCTTGGAAGCAAAGCAGGATTGACCACAGTTAGAACTTGGATGGGAGACCACCAAGGAAGACGGTGGTTGCTCTGCAGAAGAAAGCAATGGCGAACCACCTCTGTTCCGTCTGTTGCCTTGAAAACGTGCGGTCCTGGAGTCCACGGGATTTGAGGTTGTACGGAAGGGGAAGACCAGTAGCTCAGTGGAGGCAGAATAAGAAAGAATGATTGTATCATATTTCCAGGATAGCTATAGGATGGATTATTTATTGCTTCGCTTCTCACAACGTTCGTCAAACTCAGCCCTTTGCGTTGGACGGAGCACAGCTGTACAGCTCAGCTGGGACCCAGATGTTCCCACATATCTTTGCATCTGTTGCTGTAGAACTGGACTTCTCTCACCAGTCTAGAGAATATAAATATACAGAGAGATCTAAAAATCTTATCGCCTCACTTTTTCCCCCTTCGCCAAAACGGTGAATAAAAACATACCATGTGGGGGGACCTGCAAAAATGTGTCTATCTGTGAAGGGGAGGGGTTTTTTGAAACAAATGGCAGCATTTCCTTCCCTGACCCTAAATGTCTCCCCCAGGATTCCATCAGCTCTCAGGATATTGAAGAAGGCCTTTCCTATCTGTTGACTCTCTTCTTTTGTTCAACTGCTTTTGTTCAACTGTTCTCAACTGCTTTTGACATTCCAGAGGCAATGAGCATGCTTAGTACTCATCAACCAACGTTTGGGGAGGAAAGGGGAGAGAGGCCTATTATGTATGGGTGTTTTCCCTCTCTTTCACTGTGCATGTCCGTTGGGTTTTCTTTGTCATTCTGCATTGATATTCCTCCAGTGCTCAGTTCGCTTTCTGGTTGCTGTTTCCCCAGGTTTTCTGAGAGTGCTTTTGTACCAATTTCCCCCTTGTTTTGCTCCCAAGCCGAAGGTAGAGCATGGACTCTAATCTGGGAGAACCGGGTTTGATTCCCCACTCCTCCACTTGCACCTGGCTGGATGACCTTGGGCAAGCCATAGTTCTGATAAGAGCTGTTCTTGAAAAACAGCAGTTTCTGCCAGAGCTCTCTCATCCAATCTCCTCTTCTTCTTCTTCAAAAGCACACAGATTCCCTTGGATCCCTCCCCCTGTCCTTTTGCTGCCCCTCGAAGGTCACTCCCCCGCCCACATCGAGGTCATTCCACCCACTCTGCACTTTCTGCCATTCTCCCCCCTTTATTGGTGTACAAGCGCCTTTTCCCTCATACTTTTAAATTTTCAATTTTTTTTGACAAGCAGCATGAGTCTAGTGATATGAGACTATTGCTAGTCTTGGGTCGCTGAATAAAAAATTAAAACAACAGGGGGAAAGTGTAAAAGGAGCTGCGCAAGGTTTAGTTCCCGCCTGGTAATCGACTTGAAAGGGGGATCGGGGAAGAGGTAAACGGCAGCACAGTGGGGAATCAAACCTGGTTCTCCCAGATTAGAGAACATAAGAACATAAGAACATAAGAGATGCCAATGTTGGATCAGGCCAAAGGCCCATCCAGTCCAACACTCTGTATCCCACAGTGGCCAGAAATACCAGTGCCATCAGGAGGTCCACCAGTGGGGCCAGGACATTAGAAGCCCTCCCACTGTTGACCCCCCCCCAAGCACCAAGATGACAGAGCATCACTTGCCCCAGAGTCCCTATCTATACCTTGTGGCTAATAGCCACTGATGGACCTCTGCTCCATATGCTTATCTAATTCCCTTTTGAAGCCGTCCATGCTTGTAGCTGCCACCACTTCCTGTGGCAGTGAATTCCAAGTGTTAATCACTCTTTGGGTGAAGAAGTACTTCCTTTTATCCGTTCTAACCCGACCGCTCAGCAATTTCATGGAGTGCCCACGGGTTCTTGTATTGTGAGAAAGGGAGAAAAGTACCTCTTTCTCTACCTGCTCTTTCCCATGCATAATCTTATAAACCTCAATCATGTCACCCCTCAGTCGTCGTTTCTCCAAGCTAAAGAGCCCTAAGCGCCTTAACCGTTCCTCATAGGGAAAGTGTTCCAACCCTTTTATCATTCGAGTTGCTCTTTTCTGCACTTTTTCCAAAGCTATAATATCCTTTTTAAGGTGTGGTGACCAGAATTGCACACAGTATTCCAGATGAGGTCGCACCATTGATTTATATAGCGGCATTATGATATTGGCTGATCTGTTTACAATACCCTTCCTAATAATCCCCAGCATAGCATTGGCCTTCTTTATTGCAGTCACACACTGTCTCGACATTTTCAGTGAGTTATCTACTACAACTCCAAGATCTCTCTCTTGATCTGTCTCTGCCAGTTCAGACCCCATCAACGTGTATTTATAGTTAGGATTTTTGGCTCCAATGTGCATCACCTTGCACTTGGCCACATTGAACCCCATTTGCCATGTTGACGCCCACTCGCCCAACTTTGACAGATCCCTTTGGAGTGCCTCACAATCCTCACTGGTTTTCACCACCCTGAACAACTTCGTATCATCCGCAAATTTAGCCACTTCACTGCTTACTCCCAACTCCAAATCATTAATGAACAAGTTAAAAAGCAGTGGACCAAGTACTGATCCCTGTGGTACCCCACTGCTTACACCCCTCCACTGGGAGAACTGCCCATTTATACTCACTCTCTGTTTTCTATTAATTAGCCAGTTTTTGATCCATAAAAGGACTTGTCCTTTTATCCCATGATTTTTGAGCTTGCTTAGGAGCCTTTGATGAGGAACTTTATCAAAAGCTTTCTGGAAGTCAAGGTAAACAATATCTATTGGATCCCCCTTGTCCACATGTTTGTTCACCCCCTCAAAGAACACTAATAGGTTAGTGAGACAAGATCTTCCCTTACAGAACCCATGTTGAGTCTGCCTCAATAGGTTTTGTTCATCTATGTGCCTACTAATTCTTTCCTTAATAATGGTTTCCACCAATTTACCCGGTATCGACGTCAGACTGACTGGCCTGTAATTTCCCGGATCTCCTCTGGAACCCTTTTTAAAGATGGGAGTGACATTAGCTACCTTCCAGTCCTCAGGAATGGAGGCTGATTTTAAGGAGAGATTACATATTTTTGTCAGGAGATCCACAAGTTCACAATTGAGTTCTTTCAGAACTCTTGGATGTATGCCATCTGGGCCTGGTGATTTATCAGTTTTTAAGTTGGAACAAAAGGCTGATTTGCTTTAAGAAACCACTTCTCAGATCAATCCTCCAATTGAAATCTGTTAATATATTTGCTCCAGTTTAGTGTGTCTGATAATGCAGACTGACCTCTAGTGGCTGCAAGCATCACTGCTCAAAATGAAAACGGCACTGCGCAATGGGTGGGACTAGATGTTAAAATGTGACAAGTTGTGCCTCTCTCTGTTTTTCTCCCAGCATCATACGAGCTGTGATGTCACTGCATTGCCCATATTCCACTTCTGACACCACAGCCAATGTCATGTGCTGCACCATGCTGGAAGAAAAAGAGGAATAAGCACACAGTAGCCACAGTTCCGTGTTTGTTTTTGTGATAATAATAATAATAATCTTTCAATTAATTAATCGCTCAATCTTGCAGAGCTTGCTGGCTCTGAGCGATTTACAGTTACTCATTCACGCAGGACTAACAATGATTTATGGAGGTAAGGGAGGACAACATATATCTTTTTAAAATCACACACATTCACAGTCGGCGAGGGTTTGTTCAGCTGCAGGGTCAGACGTCTTCCGTCGGCATATTCACTTTGGCTTGGCTAGATGACGTCAGCTTCTCCAGGTCTTGCAGCACCTCACTGCCACCACCTGGCCAGAACGGCCCACTACAGGCTTCTTGGAGTCGAAGAGATTTTTTCTTAGGCTTTCAATCTTGCGAGCTGAGCATTCCGGTCGCCGGCTAACACCTCCCCCACCGGGGGGGTTTGGTGTGCCCACCCTCTCTAAGGAGTGGTACCCATTTTATCTACTCACCGAAGCTTTCGAACTGCTGGGTGGACGGCGAGCTAGGGACAAGGCTGGTAGCTCACACCAACACGGGGCTAGAACTGACAGCCGTACTGTTCAGCTCAGATGTTACTAACCAGAGGATAAATCCTCTGTGCCACCGCTCCCCTCTGTCTGATCCATGGGGTCGCGAAGAGTCGGACTCGACAGTGCGACCAAACAAAAACAAAACAAAACAAAAGAATTAAATGCTGTCAAGTAACAACCACTTATGGTGACCCCTCAAGGGATTTTCAAGACAAGAGATAAGCAGCATTAATTTCCCATTGCCTTTCTCTGCATAGCAACCACTGTATATTGGTTAGCGCATCAGACTAGGATCTAAGAAACCCAGGTTCAAATTCCCACTTTGCCACAGAGTAGGGTGACTTTGGACCAGTCACACGCTCTCAGCCTAACCTACCTCACAGGGTTGTTGTTATGAGGATAAAAAAGAGGAGAGGAGAACAATGTAAACCATTTTGGGTCCCCATGGGGGGGGGAGGAAGCAAAGTATAAATAAAGTCAATCAATCAATAATCCCTGAATTTGTCTAATCCATGAGACATTCTAGAATAGAGTGAAGACTTCTGGTATGGCCTGATTGGAGCCCATCCATTTCCCCCCTTTCTTTATCGGATGTATCTTGCAAAGTTTTCTCTTAAAATAATAAACAGCTGACCCTTGCAAAGAATGAGATGGATTTCTCAATCAGCTGTGAGCAAGGAGGAATTCTGAGACTTTTCATTTAGGAATTACATTCTGTGTGGCATAGTTAACACTTTTAATATGTTTGCAAAAAAAAAACGGGGAGATCAGCAGATCAGTGCAGCTGAAGTTCATCCTAATTCGGCAGTAAAATTTCACGATGTACACGAATTTAATCGCAGAGAGGAGGGTCCCCTAAATCCGTCAAGAGGCTTTGAAGCTGTCAAGCTTTCTTATCGGAGCACTTCTCCCTTGGGGGCCATTCATGCAGTGGTGGTTTAAGTCCAGTTGTAAATAATAGCAGAAAAAGGAAAAGCATCCCCCCCCCTCCCCCTTTGGTTAAGGGAGAGATTGAATTTTGACAGTGGCTGGAACGCACGGAACGCTGTTACCTTCCCACCGAAGTGGTCCCTATTTATCTACTTGCAGTTTCTTGCTTTTGAACTGCTAGGTTGGCAGGAGCTGGGGCCAGAGACAGGAGCTCACACCGTCATGCAGCACTCAGGTCTCGAACTGCCGAACTACAGACCTTCCGGTCTGCAGCTCAGCGTCTTAACCTCTGAGCCACCACAGCCTCTTTTTTCCCACCTATACCTTGTGGCTAATAGCCACTGATGGGCCTCTGATCCATATGTTTACCCAATCCCCTCTTGAAGCCGTCTATACCTTACCGCCCTCCCTCTCACGATCTGTCGAAATTTGTAGTGAGTCAGAGAAACAGCATTGCTGTCAGATGGCCATTTAGCCTCTGCTTAAAAACTAGGAACAGGAATAATCAAGGACACCAAGTGATGTATGTCAGGACATCTTGTTCACTGGATGCCCCATCCTGTTGGTTGTACTTCACTTGCATTATACCATGTAATCTGCCTGGAGTCTCAGTGAGAAAACCAGCCTACAGATAACCAAAATACATAAGAAATAAAATAAAAATAGTCTGTTCACTTGACTGTCTGGCTGCACGATGGCTATGGTGATTCACAAACCAACTTCACCAAGTGGGGTGGGGGTGGGGTGGCGGTGCCTCCCACCACATGCAAGATTCACTTTTCTCTGCACATTGGAAAAGTTGTGCAGAACGCAGGGGTGCTCAGCTAGCAGGCAAAGATTGGCCATTGGTAATTCCTCCCCCCTTGGACAACTGTGCCCCATGATGCTCGTTTGCATTCACAGTTGATTCTTTGCAAAATTAGACTGCTACAATTTGTCTTTTGGAGACTGCAAATGTTGAAAAAGAAATGGACTGCCATACCCAAGAGAGATCTGTCATAATTAATTAATTAAGTAATTAATTAATTAGACATTTATCCTGCCCTCCCAGCCATAGCCGGCTCAGGGCGGCTTAAAGGTAAAGGTAAAGGTTCCCTTGCTCGCAAGCCAGTCGAGTCCGACTCTAGGGGTGCAGTGCTCATCTCCGTTTCAAAGCCGAAGAGCCAGCGCTGTCCGAAGACGTTTCCGTGGTCATGTGGCCGGCATGACTAAACACCAAGGTGCACGGAACGCTGTCACCTTCCCACCGAAGTGGTCCCTATTTATCTACTTGCAATTTCTTGCTTTCGAACTGCTAGGTTGGCAGGAGCTGGAACTAGAGACGGGAGCTCACTCCGTCATGCGGCACCCAGGTCTCAAACTGCTGAACTACTGACCTTCCACAGCCTGCAGTTCAGCGTCTTAACCACTTGAGCCACCGCAGCTCCACAGGGCGGCTTACAATCTGGTAAAATCCAAATACATAAATCACAGCGATGATATTAACATTAAAACACCATTAAAACCATAGTAATAAAGTGCTAGTCTTATCCGTTCTGGTATGGGGATAAAAAGGCATACACAGTGAAAAGGAAACATGGCACAAGGGCTCTTTTTGTAGCAGGAACTCCTTTGCATATGAGGCGACACACCCCTAATGTAGCCAATCCTCCAAGAGCTTACAGAGCTCTTCTGACAGGAGCTACTGTAAACTCTTGGAGGATTGGCTACATTAGGGGTGTGTCGCCTCATATGCAAAGGAGTTCCTGCTACAAAAAGAGCTTGATGGGAAAGCACAGGAATTCCCTGCAAGGAGGGGAGGGGCCGTGGCTCAGTGGTAGAGCATCTGCTTGGCACACAGAAGGTCCCAGGCTCAGTCCCCAGCCTCTCCAGTAAGGATCAGGTAGTAGGTAATGTGAAAGACGACCTCCGCCTGAGACAACCTGGAGAGCCACAGTCAGTCTGAGCAGATCATACTGACCTGGATGACCGAGGGGTTTGATTCCGTATAAGGCAGCTTCCTGCGTGTGTCCATCCGTTATCCCCTCTGATTGCCCATGCCTCCTTATGTGGTGGTTTCTAATCCTGCCAAAAGATGGCATTGTTTCATAGAGACGGGAGGATCTGGCTGGTCATGAAGCTCGAAGTCCGGTTACAGTGGGGCAGGAAGAGGACTCCTGCCTCTCGCACCCTTGCCAAACACGGGCCCAGCCCTGCCTTCAAGACCTTCAGGAAAGGAGATGCCTCCCCAACCTTAAGAACATAAAAAGAGAATCCAATGTTGGATCAGGCCAATGGCCCATCCAGTCCAACACTCTGTCACACAGTGGCCAAAAATACCAGGTGCCCTCAGGAGGTCCAGCGGTGGGGCCAGGACACTAGAAGCCCTCCCACTGTTGCCCCCTCCCCCCAAGCACCAAGAATACAGGGCATCACTCGCCCCAGCCTGAGAGTTCCTGTCTTTACCTTGTGACTAATAGCCACGGATGGACCTCTGCTCCAGATGTTTATCCCGTTCCCTCTTGAAGCCGTCCATGAATGTAGCCGCCACCTCCTGTGGCAGTGAATTCCATGCGTTAGGAAGCCTGTATCATCGCTACTCTGTGATACTCTGATAGGAGACTTTTGCTGAATGTTGGATTTAAACTGATCAAAAGACAGTAGAACAAAGTTTGAGTCCAGTGGCACCTTTAAGACCAACATAGTTTTATTCGAGGTGAAAGCTTTCACGTGCACGCACACTTCTTCAGTATCCGAAGATACAGTTTGGTGTAGTGGTTAGGAATGCGGACTCTAATCTGGGAGAACCGGGTTTGATTCCCCACGCCTCCACATGCAGCTGCTGGTGTGACCTTGGGTCAGTCACAAGTTCTCTCAGTGCGGTTCTCGAAAGAGCAGTTCTCGAAAGAGCTCTCTCAGCCTCACTTACCTCACAGGGTGACTGTTGTGGGGAGGGGAAGGGAAAGAAGATTGTAAGCCCCTCTGAGACTCCTTCAGGTAGTGAAGGGCAGGGTATAAATCAATGTTCCCTCTAAGCTGTGGAGTCCTGTGAGCAAAAATTCTACTTTGTGAGCTCCTGGCATTAAAGTTGTGAGCGAGTGATTTGGCTGCTGCATAAATCAGTTTGCTCTGGAGCCCTCCTTCCTGAGCTAAGACAAAAATGTGAGAGCCGGAGGCTAAAAAACTGTGAGCTAGCTCACACAAACTCAGCTTAGAGGGAACACTGGTATAAATCCAGTCTCCTCTTCTTCTAAAACTTTGTTGTTCTCAAAGGTGCCACTGGACTCGAACTTTATTCTACTGCTTCAGACCAACATGGCTACCCCACCGGAAACTATAATCAAAAGATACTGTTTTTCGTTCTGTCCTCACAAGATAGAGTAGAAAAAAAATAATTTCCCTTCCTTATGAGCCCCAACAATAGCAACAATAGCGAATAGTCTGAATTGGGTCAGCACATATAAGGACAAGCAGAGTTCCGCTGCTGATGGGCAGTAGGTTCAAGGTGGACAAAAGGAAATACTTCCTTTACACAGAGAGTGACTCAAATGTGGAATTTGCTGCCAGAGGATGTAGCGATGGCCACAGGAATAAGCAGCGTTCAAAGGGTATTAGATAGATTCATGGAGGATAAGTCTACCAGTTGCTCCTAGCCATGGTGACAGAGGGCAGCCTCCACATTCAGAGGCAGTAAGCCTCTGAATCCCAGAGCCAGGAGGCAACATCAGGGGAAGACCTTGGCCTCTATCAGGGCTTTTTTTGTAGAAAAAGCCCAGCAGGAACTCATTAGCATAATAGGCCACACCCAACAACAGAAACTCATTAGTATATTCAGCCACACCCTGAGAGCATAGCTCATTCGCATATAAGGCTGCACCCCCATGTTACCAGGAGTCTGGTCATCCAGCCACACCCACCTTTTGCTTCTTATTCTGTTTACGTTGTTTGTTGTCAAAACCCAGGGCTTTTTTTGTAGCAGGAACTCCTTTGCATGTTAGGCCACACACCCCTAATGTAGCCAATCCTAATGAGTTTCTGCTGTTGGGTGTGGCCTATTATGCTAACGAGTTCCTGCTGGGCGTGGTCAACTGGGAAGCCAGCCGGAATTCCGTTCCTGTGCGTTCCTGCCCCAAAATAGCCCTGGCCTCTATGTTGTTGTTGGCCATCCAGAGGAACTGGTTGGTCGCTGGGTGAGACAGGATGCTGGACTGAATGGACCACTGGTCTGATCCAGCCAGGCTCTTCTGATGTTCTTAGGAGAAGGATTAACTCAAACAAGGTCATTCATTCATAGGATCTCCATAAGTCGGAAGTGAATTGACGGTGCTTAACACAACATTGTAGCGCTGTGTTCCTGTGTGTTAGCAAGGTGCCACAAGCCCCTGTTGTGCGGAGAGTATTGAGTCTGTAGAACATGTAATTTTGTATTGTAAAGCATGTAATAACATCCACGAGTCTCTTCCTTTCCCTAAGACACTCTCCCCTCTCTTAGAGAGAGAGTCAGTTTGGTGTAGTGGTTAAGTGCGCGAACTCTAATCTGGGAGAACCTGGTTTGATTCCCCACTCCTCCACTTGCACCTGGCTGGATGACCTTGGGCAAGCCATAACTCTGGCACAGCTGTTCTTGAAAAAGAGCAGTTTCTGTCAAGAGGTCTCTCAGCCCCACCTACCTCACAGGGTGTCTGTTGTGGGGAGGGGAAGGGAAAGGAGTTTGTAAGCCGCTCTGAGACTCCTTTGGGTAGTGAAGGGTGGGGTATAAATCCAATCTCTTCTTCTTCTTAGGGTTGCCAAGTCTTACCTTGGCTTTAGCGGGGGGAGTCCAGGACCCTGCCGGGTGTCTTTTTGTGCGCCGCGATAATACCACCTGGAAGTGATGTCATTGTGACGGGCATGTTGGGGGCGGGGCCACAATCATTTGAGTGGAAACCATGGAGTTTTCCCTCGAATGATAGAGTGTCCCCCCGCAATGTGCCCGACCCGATGATGTCACCGCTGGGGGGCGTCATTGCACCAGGCACGTCTGGGGGCTCAGAATCTGCCTTTTAAGAAATTTGCTATCGGATAGCCGGGCAGAAGTTACTTATTGGATGGCTAGGTTTGGATGGCTTGCCGAAAGAATTAGAAAATCTATAGTAGCTTGAAAAGAGGAGAACTAAGATTTAGTTTTATTAATTTTACCCGTTATGGTTTTTACCATCAGTCTTAAAATTTTTGCTTCTATTTTAATGTGATGTTTTCTTTCTGTGTTACAAAATGTAAAGCGGCTTATGCGTTGGTCAGTGACCGTGAATAAATTCATTATCACTATAGCAAGGAGCCACACAGAGAAAAAACCTTGATTATGCCTGTACGTGCAGTGGCATCAAAACAGTGTGACGGAGAGAAGGAATTCCAAACTGCAGCATATTGTATATGCATTGTGCTTTGAGCAAACTTTGGGAAGGAAAGAAAGCTGGCGTGGTGGCAGAGAGGATTGTTCGTGAAGGAGCCCGCTGCCTGTTGATCACGTAGTTTATTTAATTAAGCTGCAGTTTTGTGTGGCGTCTGAGCTTGGCCCCTAAGAACCACTCTGATGACTAACGGAAGATTCCCCTTTGGAAGCAAGACCAGGCAACTGAGAACTTCAAACTCTGGTGAGGAGTTCAGATGCAATGTTCCCTCTAAGCTGTGGAGTCTTGTGAGCAAAAATTCTACTTTGCGAGCTACTGACATTAAAGTTGTGAGCGAGCAATTTGGCTACTGCATAAATTAGTTTGCTCTGGAGCCCTCCTTCCTGAGCGAAGACACGAATGTGTGAGCTGGAGGCTAAAGAACTGTGAGCTGGCTCACACTAACTCAGCTTAGAGGGAAGAACACTGGTTCAGAGAATAGTTAAAGCGTCCCTTTGTGGCTGCCACTCAGTTAGATGGCGGTGGTCTATAAAAGTCCTCTCATCGTTCATACTGGGTGATAACAGGCATGAACACACAAACAAGCCGGACCCCAGAGAGGCAAGTCCATTTCGGAGGGACTGTATCGTCCAGTTCCTATTATTGGTTTTGGGTTCTGTTCAAGGGCTTGGTTTTCAGCTTCACCCTCTTCCACCCTGTCCTCCCGCATTCTGCTGAGAGCCTCACACCCCTCTGATAGCGGGAGCCGCGTCATTCTGCATCCAGCGGCCCCCGCTAACATATTTTCAATGGACTTTTGCCTTTGGAAAATGATCTGTTCCTTATTGAACAGATAGTGTTGGACCTCACCGCCGAGTCTTGGGCTTCGCTCAAAGGCCATCCCTTGCTGCGAAGAGATGAGAGCATAAATCATATATTTATTTGAACTGGGGGTGGAGCAACTTTTCGGACTGGAATTCCTGGTGCCGGCCTTCAAGAAGTGCCGTTTGTTTGGACAGTTATGATAAACCCTGAGACTCCGGCATATGGCTTTACCCTCCAGGGTCTCTTCTGTTCTCGCAACCTATACAAATAAAACAGGGAAAAATCCAATCACTCTGTTTTGTTTTGCTCCTCTGGGCGATGGTTCGGGCCATATAAGATCAAGGGGAAAGCCAGGAATTCGTGAACAAGGACCCGCAGGTAGAGAGAGCAGGGAGCCGATTTATGGCCAGGGCGGGGACATCTATCTGTTTTTCTTTTGACCCGGTTTTCAAAAAAAATCCAATTAGTTTCCAAGATGGTTCAGATGATATTTTCATTGGAGCAGTTCCATGGTGGGGATAGAGGAACAACCCCCTGTGTGTTGCCTGCAAAACCTGTGTAGTTATTGTGGGCATTTTAAGAACAAAGGAGGATAAAAGCCCTCCTGGAGTGATTCAAAAGTCCAAGCAGTCTATCATTCAGTTTCCAGCCGTGACCAGGCATATGATATCCAGAATATTCGTCATCCCGCCCTTCGTCCAAGGAGCTTAGAGCAGCAATATGTAGTTCTTCATTCCTCACTTTATCCTCTTGACAACCCTGCAAGGTAGGATGAGTTGAACAAGAGCGATTGGCTGATGGCTGTCCAACAAGTGTCAAGGCAGAGTGGTGATTTGAACCTGGGACTCACAGATTCCGGTTTGACACTGTAACCATATGATGATGATGATGATGATGATGATGATGATGATGATGAAGAAGAAGAAGAAGAAGAAGAGATTGGATTTATACCCAGCCCTTTGCTACCTGAAGGAGTCTCAGAGCAGTTTACAATTCCTTTCCCTTCCTCTCCTCACAACAGACGCCCTGGGAGCAGTGTTCCCTCTAAACTGAGTTAGTGTGAGTTAGCTCACAGTTGTCTAGCCTCCAGCTCACCGATTTTTGTGTTAGCTCAGGAAGGATGGCTCCAGAGCAAACTAATTCGTGCAGCAGCCAAACTGCTCACTCACAGCTTTAATGGCAGTAGCTCACAAAGTAGAATTTTTGCTCACAAGACCCCACAGCTTAGAGGCAACATTGCCTGGGAGGTAGGTGTGGCCGAGGGAGCTCTTTCGAGAACTGCTCATGAGAGAACAGCTCTGAAAGCGCCCCCTGCTTCCAGC
The DNA here is from genome assembly GCF_001447785.1 of Gekko japonicus. Classification (NCBI taxonomy): domain Eukaryota; kingdom Metazoa; phylum Chordata; class Lepidosauria; order Squamata; family Gekkonidae; genus Gekko; species Gekko japonicus. Next base: position 523,598 of record NW_015159723.1, on the reverse strand, counting down.
CTCATTCTGTTGCAGAAGGAGGAAGAAGCAGGAGGGTAAGTTGGCGTCCTCCCCCTCTGCCTGGCCGAGGCCACTCCACGTGGCCTCCACAAGGACTCCCAGCTCCATCCAGGAGCTTCCCCGAGGTAGCTGTGTTAGTCTGTTGCTGCAAAATAGTCCAAGAGTTCAAATAGCACCTTTAAGACTAACAAATAGCACCTTTAAGACTAACCTTTAAGACTAAGACTAACTGAGTGGTGGGTGTGGCCTTATGACACACTTCCGGTGATGGCAGGGGGTGTGGCATATGCTAATGAGTTATGCTAATGAGTTCCCCTAGCTCTTTTTCTACGAAACGACCCCTGCTTATGATTGATCCAGGGTCACTCCAGCAGCTGCTTGTGGAGGTGCGGGGAATCAAACTCGGTTCTCCCAGATTAGACTCTGTGCTCTTAACCACTACACCATACTGACTCTCATGCTGGACCTTCCACAGTCAGGACATGGAGGTAACAATCTGTTCTTGCTGCTTTTTCCTTTAGCGGGCATCTGAGATTCAAAGGTATACTGCGTCTGGATTTGGAAGTTCTGTTTAGCTATCTCGACTAGTAGGCTTTGATCGACTTATCTTTTTTTTTTTGTATGAGCATTCAACAGAAGAGAAGAAGAGAGAAGAGATTGGATTTATACCCTGTCCTTCACTACCCGAAGGAGTCTCAGAGTGGCTTACAACCTCTCTAGGGTTCTGATTGACCTACTGCGCAGAGTAGCCAATCAGAATGTACTATTTACAATACCAGCCTTACATGGCTGAACAGACGAAGCTCAGGCATTTATGTACATACATAACAGTTTATATACAGCAGCAGCCATCTAGTTTTAGATGTGCCAGTAAGGCTTGTAATTGTGCAGCACTAGTCTTTTTATCTCTCTAGGGCAGGGGTGTCAAACATGCGGCCCGGGGGCTGGATCCGGCCCCCAAAGGGCTTCTATCAGGCCTGCACTGGAACTGGCCATCTCCTGCTTCCAGTTCTGTTGCGGCTGCTGCATCACAGCTTACTTCGCCAGACTCTCTCTATCACTCAGACACTTCATGTTTCCCCTGGGTCCTAGACTCAGAACTCTGAGCATGAGATTTCTGTCTTGAATGTCAAATCAAAAGTAGGTTTGCAGCTTACAGATACACACCTGAACAGCATACTCAAGATTGCAACAGCACAGACATTTTGATGCAATCATTCAGAGCAAGAGGTGTCAGTTATTAGATACTGTTAAATAAACAAAATATTGCACGAATGCTAATGTTGTAAGCATGTTTTTATTTTATGTAAAAAAAAATCTTTGTGTTTGTGTCCTTTATAAAGTTTATATCTCCGCCACCTGCCGTTACATTTTATTTTTCTCTCTCAATTCTTTTTATTGGTTTTTAATTATAAACAGATTTCAGTAACATTACAAGCAAAGCATCATATGTGTTTACAGATATATATATCTTAACTATAATAATCTAGTGAGATAGCATATTATCCCTTTATGAAGTACATTAAGCGCTGTAACAACAAGTGAGTAGTATACTTAACCTGAAACAGTAGTCATATGACAGTAATTAAGATTTTCTCTATTCAATCAGAACCAATTTGCATTTTAGCTTGTCAAGTCATTGTACGTGCTTTAATATAAATCAGCTATTGGTGTTCAGATATATGTGTTTGTGTGGCCTGCCGTTACGTTTTATGACACACGTGGCCCGGCCCGGCAAGGTCTCATTTATGTCAGATCCGGCCCTCATAGCAAATGAGTTTGACACCTCTGCTCTAGGGCCTCATTGTTATTTTCCCCTATATGGTCAGTGAAATATCCCTGCTCTGGGGAAGGAGCCACCCTCCCACACATCTTTGCAGATGAAGCTAGCGAACGCTGCGGCTTCTCCCCCCACTACAGTTTTCGATTGTGGCCACCACCCTTGAGTCCAAATATGGACCTGGCCGCTGAGAACTGGTATCCTCCGTGACGTGTCCGCCTCCGTCTTCCCCAAGCCACAAAGCTTTCTCACTTCATGGTTTAAAAAAGAAAAACCTCCCCCCAATTGGGGTCTGTCCCTTTACGTATCAGCCATTTATCAGTTGAAGGTCGCGTCCTCCGATTCAAGAGCCCGTCTGTCCCGATCACAACGATTGCCTGCTTTCTCTGAAATAAAATCCGTTGTTTTCTCGGGGCACCTGCGAATCCCATGTGTTGCAACTGGCTGGCTATTTTATTTGCTCTGCGATAGGCACGTCCGACATATTTTTCAATTTGATTTCAGTTGCCAACTCTCCCCCCCCCCGGCTCCGCCCAACGGCGCAAATCCCAACGTGAACCCAGCGAGAGATTTTCCTGTTGTTGATGAAACCGTCGGCCTAATCAGAGGGAAGCCACCCATCCTCCCCTTTATGCTTTTCGAGGCAGATAAGATAGGCAAGGCGATTAATCACCGATTCCAATGGGCCGGCTGGGGATTGGAAGCGGGGACTGGCATGTCCCAGGTTTGTATAAAACTTGTCAACATGTCCGGAGGGAGCTTTAAAAAGTTACTCTGCATCTGGCACTCGATAAAGAGCCACGGGCTCGCAGTGAGGTCATGACGACCGAAGGTGTTTTTAAACAGTTTCATAAGCTTTCCAACAACACTGAACCGTTTGTACAGTCTACTGCTTGTGAGGGTAGCAGCTGTTTCGCTGGTTTGGCACAATAACCAAGGGGGTTATAGAGTTGCCATCCTTCAGACGGGGGCTGGAGAGCCCCTGCAATTACAGCTCTCTCCAGATTGCAGGGAGCTGCAGTGGCTCAAGAGGTTAAGACGCTGAACTGCAGGCTGCGGAAGGTTGGTACTTCAGCAGTTCGAGACCCGAGTGTGCCGCGTGACGGAGTGAGCTCCCGTCTCTAGTTCCAGCTCCTGCCAACCTAGCAGTTCGAAAGCAAGAAATTGCAAGTAGATAAATAGGTACCGCTTCGGTGGGAAGGTAACAGTGTTCTGTGCGCCTTGCTGTTTAGTCATGCCGGCCACGTGACCACAGAAACGTCTTTGGACAGCGCTGGCTCTTTGGCTTTGAAACGGAGATGAGCACCGCAACCCTAGAGTCGGATTCGACTGGCTTTCGAGCAAGGGAAACCTTTACCTTTACCTTTTACCAGATTGGAGAGATCAGTTTCCCCAGAGAAAAGGGCTGCTTGGGAGGGTCGTTCTATGGCATCTATACCCAATAAGGTCCCAAACCCCAGCTACCCTAGGGCCCACCTCTAAATCTCCAGGAATTGCCCAGCCCCTGAGTTGGAAACCCTGCCTTCTCTCAAAATACTAAAAGCTGTCTGCTGCAATGGATAGGGTAGAGATTTGAGGGAGAGTAATAGAAGGAAGCCCTGCTCTGCAAAAGGTGGAATGCAGCCAGTGGAACTCATGGCTACAGGATGTTGTATTCAGGGATGGCTGCAGGGATGCCTGCTTCCAGGGCTCCCTCTAAGGTATGGAGTCTTGTGAGCAAAAGTTCTACTCTGTGAGCTCCTGGCATTAAAGTTGTGAGTGAGGGATTCGGCTGCTGCATAAATTAGTCTGCTCTGGAGCCCTCCTTCCTGAGCTAAGACAAAAAATGTGTGAGCCGGAGGCTAAAAAACTGTGAGCTGGCTCACACTCACTCAGCTTAGAGGGAACATTGCTTGCAATTCCCCCCACCCCCCGAGTGTAGCTCAGTGGCACATGGAGAGTGTGACATCTGGCAGACTGTGGTCCTTAGCAGGTACCCAGCTTTCCTAACCTCCAATGACACCATCCAAAGTGATTCTTTACAAGACAATCAGATGAACTATCCAGGGAAGAGCTTCTGCATATGTGATGTCCAGGGCTATTTCTGGGCAGGAACGCACAGGAATGGAGTTCCGGCTGGCTCCCGAGTTGGCCACGCCCACCAGGAGCTCATTAGCATAACAGGCCACACCCAACAGCAGAGACTCATTGGAATTGGCTACATTAGGGGTGTGTGGCCTAACA
>NW_015159723.1:517923-519427 GCF_001447785.1 Gekko japonicus | reverse complement strand
TAATATGCTAATGAGCTGTACTATCAGGGGTGTGGCCTAATATGCTAATGCATTTCTGCTGTTGGGTATGCCTTATTATGCTAATGAGTTCCTGCTGGGCTTTTTCTACAAAAAAAGCCCTGGTGATGTCCCCTCATACCACCTGAGCTCAGTATAGTCCAGGTGAAAAGTATGTGGACAGACGAGTGGTTTCAGCTTAACGCACTTTATTTAGTGAAGAACAAGACCAGAACTACCGGCTCGCAGGTCGGTTTATAAAGGCGAACAACCCACACCCAAAACACTCCCCCACACAAGTCATAGCCTATTTACAGTGGCCGAGAGTTCCATAGGCTCTCGGCCGGGAGCCTAGCCCTCCGATTGGAGCGGGCTAGGATCCGCTTGGCCTATTGTTCCTGAGAGCGAAGCTTGGCCGCTTCGCATGACCGTGTGGCGACCTAGCCGCACACACGGTCGGAGCTGGATACATTACACCAGGGTTGCCACGTCCCCCCTGGCCACCAGGAGTAGGGTTGCCAGATCCAGTTTGGGACACCCCTGGAGATTGGGGGGGGGGGCTGGGGGGGCCAGGGACCTCACCTCAGTGGGGTACAGTGCCATAGAGTCCACCCTCCAAAGCATCCATTTTCTCCAGGGAAACGGATCTCTGCAGTCTGGAGATGAGCTGTAATTCCGGGGGATCCCCAGGTCCCACCTGGAGTTTGGCATCCCTAGAGAGTCAGTGGTGTTGCAGCTATGGCATCTCTGCAATCTGAAGCCCTTTAACTGACAATGCGAGGGAGTCCAACGTTCCCTCTAAGCTGTGGAGTCTCGTGAGCAAAAATTCTACTTTGTGAGCTGCTGGCATTAAATTCGTGAGAGAGCGATTCGGCGACTGCATCAGTGAGTTTGCTCTGGAGCCCCATCCTTTCTGAGCAGAGAGAAAAACGTGTGAGCCGAAGGCTAAACAACTGTGCGCTAGCTCACGCTAGCTCAGCTTAGAGGGAACACTGCTAGGGACTGAACCGGGGTTCGTCCATGCACAGTTCTGATGGCTCTTTCCTGACCCATCAACCTAGTAGCCAATCCCCCCCCCCCGTTTGTGGGATGGTGGCGTTTGGGCAGGAACGCACAGGAACGGAGTTCTGGCTGGCTCCCGAGTTGGCCACGCCCAGCAGGAACTCATTAGCATACTAGGTCACACCCAACAGCAGGAACGCATTAGGATTGGCTACATTAGGGGTGTGTGGCCTAACATGCAAAGGAGTTCCTGCTACAAAAAAAGCCCTGGGTTTTGACAACAAACAAGGTAAACAGAATAACAAGCAAAAGGTGGGTGTGGCTGGATAACCACACTCCTGGTAACATGTGGGTGCGGCCTAATGTGCTAATGAGCTGTGCTGTCAGGGGTGTGGCCCAATATGCTAATGAGTTCCTGCTGTTGGGTGTGGCCTATTATGCTAATGAGTTCCTGCTGGGCTTTTTCTACAAAAAGAGCCCTGCTCATGAGGGCCAGTTTACACCT
>NW_015159723.1:514963-517656 GCF_001447785.1 Gekko japonicus | reverse complement strand
TTTCCCTAGCCAGACTTAAGCAGCCAAGTCGTTGACTCCGCCCGCCTCCACCAGCCAGAAAAATCTGCCTCTGCCGGCCGTACCCAGCTCCATTTTGGGCCTCTCCCAGAGGATGGGAGGGGAACCGGGGGAGTGGGAAAGCAAGTGAGACGCCTGGCCAGCCGGAGGATTTTTTCCCACCATTAGTTGCGGCTCTGCTCTCGATCCCCAGTGCTCCAGAGGTTGCCTGGATGGGGAAAGATGACATCAGATGTCTACAATGCTCTAGCTGCGATGAGAAGGGCTGCAGACGCAATAATGTGGTGTTGTGGGCAGGGGGCGAGTTTGGATTTCTCACCCCTGCTGTTCAGGCCCCCAAACTGTCCCGTCTATGTATGGTGTAAATCTCAGAAACAGCAAATAAGCCTGTATCTAAGGTGTACTGCTTGGGACTGTGGGCTGTGGCTTACAGGACTGACTTCTTGATGATCAGCACTTACCTTGGTCTTCTCTTTCGCACACTAGATACTTACATGCATGGAATAATCATGGGGGAGGGGCGATACTTTCTACCATGTGAGTTTTCTACCTCCAGTCTGAAATGTTATAGTCCAGACACGTATTTCCCATCTACAAGTACTAAACTTTTGGGGCGATTCGGGTTCAAATCCCTATGAAGCTCTCAGTGTCACCGGCGCCTGTCTCTCAACCTAACCTACCTTGCAGGGCAGTTGTGAGGACAAAATAAGGATGGGCTCTTTGGTGTTACCTAGATAAGTACCTAGCTAATGAAAGAGGTAAGGAGCTGCGGTGGATCAAGTGGTTTAGACGCTGAACTGCAGGCTGTGGAAGGTCAGTAGTTCAACAGTTCGAGACCCAGGTGCCGCATGACGGAGTGAGCTCCCATCTCTAGTTCCAGCTCCTGCCAACCGAGCAGTTCGAAAGCAAGAAATTGCAAGTAGATAAATCAGTACCACTTTGGTGAGAAGGTAACAGCGTTCCGTGCGCCTTGGTGTTTAGTCATGCCGGCCACATGACCATGGAAACGTCCTCGGACAGCGCTGGCTCTTCGGCTTTGAAACGGAGATGAGCACCGCAACCCTAGAGTCGGATTCGACTGGCTTTCGAGCAAGTGAACCTTTACTTTTAATGGAAGAGGTGGATGTTCCCTCTTAGGTGTGGAGTCTTGTGAACAAAAATTCTACTTTGTGAGCTCCTGGCATTAAAGTCGTGAGTGAACGATTGGGCTCCTGCATCAATTGGTTTGCTCTGGAGCCCTCCTTCCTGAACTAAGGAAAAAAATCTGTGAGCTGAAGGCTAAAAAGCTCTGAGCTACCTCATGCTAACTCAGCTAAGAGGGAACACTGGTGGAAACCCCCAAATTCCTGTCCTTTGGTGGAACAAAGTTTCCTTCTGTTTTGGCAATGCCAAAATTCTTCCTTTATACGTAAAAAAAATCTGTGAGCTGAAGGCTAAAAAGCTCTGAGCTACCTCATGCTAACTCAGCTAAGAGGGAACACTGGTGGAAACCCCCAAATTCCTGTCCTTTGGTGGAACAAAGTTTCCTTCTGTTTTGGCAATGCCAAAATTCTTCCTTTATACGTAAAATTTACAACCTCCTGAAATGGTTTGCAGGGACCTCCCAAGCTTCGATTTCTTGCCCCGTTTTTATTATTTTTAAAAAATGGATTAGCTAACAGATTGGAATAGTTACACTCCAGGTGAAGTGTTAATGCGCTCGATCTTTGCTTGCCAGTTGTCTTGGCCCTGGTGAGAAATTTACGCGCCAATCGCCCAGGGTTTTGCAGCCAAATTGTGGCCATTCCCTTCTGTTCGGGCCTTGTCCTCAGCCCACGACCCACATTTGCTCATGAGAAAGGGTTAAGTCTCCCCTCCGCCTCCCACCCCGCTTTTCTGTGCATGTTTAACATCAGTTTTGTGCAGGAGGTGGAGACCCTCCAACACAACAAAGAGGGTTTTGCTCGATGTGCCCGCAGTTGGAATGCTAGGCCTTGAAGTCGTGGCCACAATAAAATGCCTCTTCTGGTGTGCGCCAATTCAGTCAGAAGGTGCCTTCGCTCCTGTGCTGTCGGCGCAGCTGAAGAAACACATTAAACTTCTGAAGGGTCGGGGGAAAAATGGGTCTAGGCTTTGGTTTCAGACCTTGGAACCATTTGGATGTGTGTTTTGCTTTGTTGGTGTTTTTTTTTTCAAAGAGAGCCACTTTGTTGGGCGGCCTCGGAGGGATTCCTTCGGGCACTTTGAAGGCTAGCAGAGCCAGCGAGGGTCTGGGGGTGCCTTCCCTAGGAGGGAAAGGGAAAGGAAAGCGGTCGAGGGCATTTTCTTTCATTCTGAAGCAAAGAGGAGGAAGGGAAGGTGGGATAGACATTGATAAAATCCAGAGAGTGTAGTCAGAGTGAGGGGGGGGGGAACAGCTCTCGCTTTCTGTGCTTCACGGAGGGTTCCCAGATCCTATGCCCCCTCTAAGCTGTGGAGTCCTGTGAGCAAAAATTCCACTTTGAGAGCTCCTGGCGTTAAAGTGGTGAGCAGGCGATTTGGCTGCTGCATCAATTCGTTGGCTCTGCAGCCATCCTTCTGGAGCTGAGACAAACATATGTGAGCCGGAGGCTAAAAAGCCGAGATCTCGCTCGTACTAACTCAGCTTAGAGGGAACACGGCTCCCAGCTAGAGATGTGAAGGCCCGGAAAAAAAAC
>NW_015159723.1:508021-514623 GCF_001447785.1 Gekko japonicus | reverse complement strand
CAAGTAAAAATGTTCATAGTCATATTTTATGTTCCTAAAGTAATAGAATGACTTTCAATCTAAAAAAGACAAAAAAAATGCTAATGTAGCATTTTTTTTCAATTTTTCCAAAAATTTCTGTTCCCCCCCGAAAAAAACTGGGAAAAAACTGGGTTTTTTTCCGAGCTTCAAAATTTCCGGAAATTTTACATCTCTACTCCCAACCTCCAGGTGGGGCCTGGTGATCTCCTGGAATTATCACTGATTTCCAGGCTACAGAGATCCTTTACCCTGGAGAGAATGGCTATTCTGGGGGGAGGGAGGGCTCTGTGGGGTCACATCTCTGCTGAGATCCCTCCCCACATCCTGCCCTCCCTGGTCTCTGCCCCCAAATCTCCAGGAATTTCCCAACTCAGAGAGGGTGGCCCTAACAGTTCTGGGACTCTGAGTCACCCAGCAGAGTTGATGGGGACAGAGAGAAAGCGCGCAGTGCGGGATTGACTTGTGGAACTTGCTGCCACAAGAGAGGTCCAGATGACGTGGCTTTTCCAAAGGGTGGCCCTGATAGCTAAATGGGACTTTGGTATCCCTCTGAACAGGCAGACTATAAATTAAGCATCATCATCCGTCATACCTGAGGGACCGTCTTTCCCCACATAGGCCCCAAAGAGCACTTCGGTCGGGGTCACAACACCGCCTAGTGACCCCGGGCCCCAAGGAGGCCAGGCTTGCTGCCACAAGGACTAGGTCCTTTTCGGTGGCGGCTCCTACCTGGTGGAATGAGCTCCCGGAGGAGATCAGGGTCCTGCGGGACCTAGTACAGTTCCTCAGGGCCTGCAAGACGGAGCTCTTCCGCCAGGCTTTTGAGTAGGAGCTGCCGCCGCCACTACCACCACCGTGCGACTGCAGAGCAGTTCTGCCACGTCAGGCTGACTGGCCAGATGAAACATTGTGGCCCATGGCATCCCTCCCCTTTTTTGACCCCATTGGGATATGCAACAGGAAGTAAGTATGGTAGTCATTTATGTATCCTGTGAGATGTGCATTTTTGCCTATACTGTTTTAACTGTTGACTTTTACTGCACTTGTGCCTCAATTGTTTTAACTTCTTGTATTTTTATCGCACTTTTGTGCCTGTGTAAGCCGCCCTGAGCCCGCGTGCGGGGAGGGTGGGGTATAAATGAAATTAAATAAATAAATAATAATCATCATCATCACTTTGAGATCTAAAAGCAGAACCCCTCTGTGTTGGAAATGTATATGTTTACAAGGTCTGACAATCCAGTAATTATAGGGTTAACTTGCTTACCTAGTGTTGCTATTGTTTAGCCGGACCTGGAAGGGAAACCTCGCACAGAGCCAATGGGGAATTAGCTTGACTGACCCAAGGTCGCCCAGCTGGCTGCATGTGGAGGAGTGGGGGGATCAAACCCAGTTCTCCCAGATTAGAGTCCACAGCTCTCAACCACTACACCATCGGTAGGTATTACTACTATAGATTTACCTTCTTCCTCTCATCTGATTTTGGACCTTCTTCCTCTCATCAAATCTTGGGTCAGCAACAAAAATGACTAGCCAGCCGTGAGAACAACTCCTATGTCATTTGAGGCTTATTTCACTGTGAGAAGGTGGATTTATTTATTTAATTCTTTTGTACTCTGCCTTTCTCCCCAATGGGAACCCAAGGCAGCTCACATCATTCTCCTCTTCTCCATTTTATCCTCACAACCGCCCTGTGAGGTAGGTGAGCCTGAGAGAGTGTGACAGGCCCAAGGTCACCCAGCTGTACGGTTGCCAGCTCCAGGTTGGGAAATCCCTGGAGATTTTGGGGGTGGAGCCTCAGAAGGGTGGAGTTTGGGGCACGATGCCACAGAGTCCAACTTCCAAAGTGGCCGTCGTTTTCTCCAGGCAAACTGAGCTCTGTCACCTGGAGATCAGTTGCAATGGCAGGAGATCTCCAGCAAACACCTGGAGATTGGCAACCCTACCCAGTGAGCTTCCGTGGCACAAGCGGGGATTCAAGGCCGGAACTCCCTCAACCCAGTCAGACTCTCTTAATCACTACACCACGCTGCCTCTCTTTGATAATAATAAAAATAAGGAGGAACAATAAAAATAAGGAGGAAGGCCAAGCGCCGAAGAATAGATTCTTTAGAACTATGGTGCTGGAGAAGACTCTCGAGAGTCCCTTGGACTGCAAGGAGATCAAATCAGTCAATCCTAAAAGAAATCAACCCTGACTGTTCCCTGGAAGGCCAGAGACTGAAGCTGAAGCTCAAATACTTTGGCCACCCAATGAGAAGGGAGCCCTCACTGGAGAAGACCCTGATGCTGGGAAAGATTGAAGGTCAAAGAAGATGGGGACGGCAAAGGATGAGATGGTTAGACAGTGTCATCGATGCAACGAACATGAAGTTGAGCCAACTTCAGAGGACGGCGGAAGACCGGAAGGCCTGGCGTGATCTGGTCCATGGGGTAGCGAAGAGTCGGACTCGACTGTGCGACTGAACAACAACAACAAAAGGAGGAAGAGGAGGAGGGAAACAGAAAGGAATAAAAGAGGCAGCTCTTCCTTAAGCAGGATTTCTTGCAAAAGAACCAGCTGGTCTGAAAACATGTCCGACATGGGATGTTTGTGGCTTTTCCATTAAAAACCACTCTTTCTAATAGCAGACTTGATGGCAGCGGGCCCATCAGTAGGGCAGAGGTAACAGGGCCACCCACAGACAGGGCTGAGGTTTGCGTGAGCAGCGGAGGCCTCCTCCTCAGGTATTCAGGAAATCGTTTCCTTTTAATGACTTTTTTTTGTTCCAAAAAGGAGACCTCTCCCAGGAGAATTTGTCCCAGTGAGGACCAAGCATGTTCTAAGTGGCACAGAATGCAGAGGGTGACTGAGCATCATGCCAAACAGAAAAGGAAAGCAGGGAGTGGGGAATGTGGCCCGCTCATGTAAAAAAAACAACTCTTGGAGTCAGGGGGAAATTTCCTTATTATGGCCCTGGTTGCACGGAGAATTTGCCGTGCGAAAGGCACGAATGCTGGGTGGATTTCCGGGGCGCGATCACACCGCAACAGCTGGCAGGCGTAGCACACCCGTGGCCAACCCGTGGCGCGCTGCCAAAGACGTGCAGTCAAAAAGTACCTGCAAAGATCTGCTAGCAAATGGTTTGCCACGGGCTGCAGACGGACTTGTTCGGTGTGATTGTACCGGCACGCACCTATTCCCTCCGGCCATCCTCTTTGCAGTGCACGCCGAAGGACGAAACCCCAGTGCGCCGCCGTAGCATCTGATCACATAATGGCGGATCAGAATGCTGCAGCACAAAGTGCCCCCCCCCCCCCCGCGTTTTCTCGCACGTGTGGCCAGGGCCTATGTATTCCTTCTTGCTGGCTCTTTGGCTCCTTAGGAGAGAAAGCTTTTCCATGTAAAACAAACAAACAAAATCCCTGGAATCTTAAAAATCAATCAATCAGTCAACCATGGTTTCTGCCAAGGGTTCCCCTGAGATTCTAGTCTTCCATGTGAATGGATTCTTGATCGGTAGAGCAGTGATCTATTATGTGAGACAATACCTACAGGGGCCCAGCCCAGTCACAGATCCACCCCCCTTGCTGGGAACCTAACTTTAGTCCTGGTAAGAACTACATGGACATTTAATAATATGAAATGACACACAGCACTGCCAGGGGTTCAAGTCTCCGCCTTCTGTCCCATTTCTCCCACATCTTTTTTCTTTTTCTTTTCCGGAATGCTTTCCTAGCAACTGGAGCAGAGGTTTGGAATGCTATGGAAATGTCTTTGGCTGTAGCATGCACACACACACACACAGACCACATGTTCCTTCCTCCGTCTCTGTGGCCTTTTTTTCATCGGATGGGACTGGTGAAGGGAGACCTGCCAGCAGGGCTATTTTTGGGCAGGAACGCACAGGAACAGAGTTCCGGCTGGCTCCTGAGTTGGCCACGCCCAGCAGGAGCTCATTAGCATAACAGGCCACACCCAACAGCAGAAACTCATTAGGATTGGCTACATTAGGGGTGTGTGGCCTAACATGCAAAGGACTTCCTGCTACAAAAAAAGGCCCTGGGTTTTGACAACAAACAAGGTAAACAGAATAAGAAGCAAAAGGTGGGTGTGGCTGGATGACCACACTTCTGGTAACATGGGTGTGTGGCCTAATATGCTAATGCACTGTACTATCAGGGGTGTGGCCCAATATGCTAATGAGTTTCTGCTGTTGGGTATGGCCTATTATGCTAATGAGTTCCTGCTGGGCTTTTTCTACAAAAAAAAAGCCCTGCCTGCCAGGGAATACATTTCAGAAGGCATTAAAGGAAGGGATTTGATGACAGTTGCCTTCCCCCCTCATTTTTTTTTTTGCATGATGAATCTTAAAAAACAAACAAATACACACACACACACACACACAGAATGCTCCATGTCCGCATCACTGTCCAGGAGCTATGTGGTGATGTGGTTACTTGGGGCACCATCCATCAGCCCCCCCCCCCACCTCCAGAGAAGACTCACCAGAGACAGAGAGGTGCAGTGGAGAATTATCTTCGTTCTGTCGAAATGCAGACCAGAGAGCAAGGAAATCTGTAGCATGATGCTTCAGTGTCTTGTGAGGTGGAGGGACATTTCACATTTGAAGCTGAAATACGCATTCATGCTCACCCTGAACATGTAGACCGTCCTTGAGACCGTACATATTAGAGGACCAGTTTAGAGAGCCAGTTTGGTGTAGTGGTTAAGTGCGTGGACTCTAATCTGGGAGGAACCGGGGTTGATTCCCCACTCCTCCACTTGCAGCTGCTGGATGACCTTGGGTCAGTCACTTGTTCTCTCAGAGCTGTTCTCTCAAGGACAATTCTCAAAAGAGCTCTCTCAGCCCCACCTACCTCACAGGGTGTTTGTTGTGGGGAGGGGAAGGGAAAGGAGTTTGTAAGCCGCTCTGAGACTCCTTTGAGTAGTGAAGGGCGGGGTATAAATCCCATCTCCTCCTCCTCCTCCTCCTCCTCATCTTCTTCATTGTGTCCGCTGACCGCCACCAGAGGCCAGCGCACACTCCTGAGCTTGAACCCGGCATAACAATAGGGACTAGAATCTCAGCGCACACTCCTGAGCTTGAACCCGGCATAACAATAGGGACTAGGATCCCCACTGGGGAACCAATGGGACCGTGGCGTGAGATTCAAACCCGCCAATGGGACCCAGGGGTGTGTCCCTAGGGTGTGTATATAGTTGGCCTGCCGGCCGTTGTTGCTTGTTCTTGTTGTGTACTAATAAAGCGTGCTATGCACTACGCCAGTCTCTATCGTTCATCCATGCGGCAACCCACTACACAATATTCTTCATGAAAAGAAGCCTCCATACAGAGTTCCCTCTGTACCGTCGGCCTTTTGTGGAGTGGAGATCCAGCAAGGACTGAACGGGGAAAGCCTTCATCAGCCGGAGCCGTCGTGTTTATTCCCATCTGTCACCAAAGCAAAGCACATTTGGCCTTCCAAATTCTCTTTGTCCCCTGGGGAGGGGGGGGGAGAAGAAAGAGACCTGCCATTTCTCCAGCTCCCCTGCCCCCCCCTCCGCCCCCGCTCCTTTTCCCGGCAGTCCGAGGTGCTGTTGGGAAACCGAAACCCTCCTCCTCAGAAGATGCTTTGTTGCTTCTTTGGATGACTCACTTCACGGTGGAACCGACACAGAGATGGTGACAAAGTTTTATTTGCTGGCTTCGGGTAGGTCGTTTAGGCTGGAATCACACATGTGTTTTAATACACTTTAATTGCGACTAGAGAATCCACCCCTCCCCCACCCCACACACTTTCAGTTAGTGCGTGCTGCCACCGCCCACAACTTTATTATTTTCCCCACTTCAAAGGCTATCGGGCCCTCCCCCCCAGCCACAGCAGGAGAAGACGTTCCCCACCTGCTTATCCTGCCGTATTATTTTGCAAGTAGGCTCTGATGAAATCACGTAGAGCAGGGTTCCCCAACATGGCGCCCCGATGCCTGCCAGTACTTCCCCTGGTGCTCAAAACTGGGTGGGCCTTTGTAAGGCAGGGCCTGTTATTGGCTGCCTACATTGAGATAACCAACTGGAGCCACTGGACAATCCGGAGGACTGGGTAAGCCGCTGGGTTTGTGCTTCCAATCCGTCTTCAGGCTGTCCCTGTTTTTATTCCCCCCTTTTTTCCTTCCTCCTTCCTTCTTCCTCTGGACTTTCCTTCATTCTTTTTATTCCGCATCTGCAGGGTTTGGGGGTTTGTTTTTTTTTGCAAAGTAAGGAGGGAGATACTGTGTTTGGCTCCTCCTTTTGTGGCAGCCATTTTGGGTTTGGCTCCACCCTTTGCAGCAGCCATTCTGTGCTAGGGATTGCTACCCCATCTCAAAGTCCCAAAGGAGCCCACAGGCTCTGTTGGGGCCTCCTGCTGTGGATGTCCTTATGGACCCCCACCCCCCACCATCATTCTCTCCACTGCCTGTTCCTTGCCAATGAGACTGAGAGGGTCCAGGGAAAGCTTTCGCCCAGAATCAAGGAAGAAGAAGAAGAAGAAGAAGTAGAAGAAGAAGAAGAAGAAGAAGAAGAAGAAGAAGAAGAAGAAGAAGAAGAAGAAGAAGAAGA
>NW_015159723.1:502775-506999 GCF_001447785.1 Gekko japonicus | reverse complement strand
AGGGGCCCGGTGGTGGACCTGCAAGGCCAGTGGGAGTGCAAGGAAGCCCCGCGAAGGCCCTCCCTGGCCCCAGGCAGGCAGGGGGGGGGAGAGGCAGGGAGGAAGCAACTTACCCTCCCTCTTCTCCTGCCTCCTCCTGGCTGAATGAGGGCCGGAAGCGGGGTGGCCGGAAGCAGGGGGCGGGGCTTCGTCATGTGCCCCGCCCCCCATACCTCACTTGGGGGAAGTGCGATCCCCCCCGAAATGACCTCTGAGCACCGCAACCCTAGAGTCAGACTCGACTGGCTTTTGAGCAAGGGAAACCTTTACCTTTTTTACAGGTGTCAATAAACAAATGTTCACGACTGTGCCCTTGCTGCTGCTCTTAGGCCCAGGTCACATGGGCCAGATAACGCAGGGGGGAGGCGTGGCTCTTCGCCCCGGAGCAAAATAAAGCACGGTAGCCTGATCACACGACCCCCGGCATCTCCATGCTTAAGCTGTTAGCTGGCGATCACACGGCAATGCTGGAGTGTGGCAAAGAAGCAGCGTGGCAAGCGGTTCACGTTTGTGCGCATGCGCAGTTCCGCGGAGCAGCACTGCTTTCAGTTACGTGTTTTTGTGCATGCGCTTATGAAAAACATATGGTTTGCGACGGGACGTGGACGGGCGCCATATGCCATGGGATACTAGCGCTCCCGTGATCAGACGGGCGCCCCCCTGCCCCGCATTTTCCAGATACGAGTGCACTTTCCGCGGTACTTTTTAACTGCACGTCTTTGGCGGGACGACACGGGTGTGCTACGCTTCCCAGATGTTATGGTGTGATCGCGCACCGAAAATCCATTTGACATTCGTGCTTTTAGAGCGGCAAATCCTCCGTGTGAACGGGGCCTTGGAATAGATTCCCTGGGATGGATTTCCATTTTGGAGGAAGATACACAAGGATTTATTTATATATCTTCGGCTCATACTGAGTCATAAGAACCTCAGAAGAGCCCTGCTGGATCAGACCAGTGAGGGTCCCTCTAGTCCAGCATCCTGTCTCACACAGTGGCCAGCCAGTTCCTCTGGAGGGCCAACAACAGGGCAGAAAGGCTGAGGCCTTCATAAGAACCTCAGAAGAGCCCTGCTGGATCAGACCAGTGAGGGTCCCTCTAGTCCAGCATCCTGTCTCACACAGTGGCCAGCCAGTTCCTCTGGAGGGCCAACAACAGGGCATAGAGCCCAAGGCCTTCCCCTGAGAAGAACATCAGAAGAGCCCTGCTGGATCTCTATGACCCTTCACATCACCTACTACTTGTTCTTTTTAAATGGAGACGTCGGGGATTGAGCTTGGGACCTTCTGCATCCAAAGCAGATGCTCTACTACTGAACGACAGCCCTTCCCCTTTTAAGTAGAAATGCCAGGGATTAAGTGAAGATGCCTGAGACCTTCTGTGTTAAGTTGTGAACTTAACGAAGAGTCGGAGAGTGATTCAGCAAGAATGCGGCTTTTATTCTTCAACTCGAACTCACTTCCAACACGGTACAACATCAGTCAGCCAGAGACAGCTTTGGCATAGAAGCTGCTCTGTATTTAAACATTCCCGGCTAATATAGCCACGCCTACTATACAATAATCAACCAATGCGGTTGAACCATTAAAGGCCAATCACAAACGTTCCCGCTCAGGGAGCTTCTTCATAGTGATTGGATATTGCTTCCTGGGCTAGTGTTCCCATTGGTTACATTAGGATCCTAGCCCAGGATGAAGCTTAACATGAGATGGCAATGGAATGATTCAGAAACATCCAATACATACATTCAAGTCATTTTGAATACACTACATTCTGCATGCACAACAGATGTTCTGCCACATGCTAGCTGGTCAAGAGAGCCTATTAAATGTAAATGGGGAGGGTTAAAAGTTCTAAAAGATTGACACAGTTCATAAGAAGTACAAAGATGATAAGTTTGGATGCTAAAAAAAAAGCTAGTTAGAGGATCTCCTCTCTTGGGTTTTTAGTCAGTAGTGGGTTCTTTACTTTCTCCCCTATATGCAGTTTTCCCCTCCCCCTTTTCTGTTGTAGTTTTTTGTAGTGTTAAAAAAATCAATTAAAAAAATCCCCTCCGGGGGCTCAAAAAAGAAAAAAAGAAAAGCGAGAGAGAGCCTATTGCTGAAAATTGGGTCTGTCGATGGTACTTTCTTGCAGGCAGATTATTTTCTCTTGTTGTTTTCTTAGGGCTGGTCAACTGTTGGTTGATATAATGGGCAAACCTGTAAGGAACGACTCTGAACTGTTGGAAGCCTGAGATAGAAATTATTTAAAAGCAAACAAAAACCAGTTTAAATGTTGCCAGTCATCCTGTCATATAAGTCAAATAAATGGCTGATAGAGCTTTCTCAGTCCTTATAGATAAGATCAATACAGTGTGTTCAGGGGAAGAGCTATGTGGCTCAGTGGCTGAGCCTCTGCTTGGCATGCAGAAGGTCCCAGGTTCAGTCCCCGGCAGCATCTGCAGTGAAAAGGACCAGGCAGGCGGTGATGTGAAAGATCTTTCTCTGCCTGAGGCCCTGGAGAGCCGCTGCCAGTCTTGAGCAGACTATACTGATGGTGACGGACCAAAGGTCTGATTCACTATCAGGCAGCTTGTACACGTAATGGGTAAGTGTAAGACACTTCATTTCCCCCAGCCCACAAAGTCACCGTGGCCTCGGTCACACAGACCGGAAAATGCGGGGGAGGGGGGGGGGAAAGCGTGGCTGTTTGCCCCGGAGCAAACTAACATGCGGCCGCCGGATCACACGTCCCGCCAACGTCCTGTGGTTCGGGGGGAGGTGCCGATCACACGACAATCCTGCGGCGCGCCAAAGAAGCAGCACGGTGCGATCACAGCAGCAATGGCTAGGCGCCGCTGCTGTGGCAAACGGGGTTGTGTTTTTTTAAAAAAACGAAGTGTTTAAAACGGCATGCGCCGTTGGGTGCTTGTGCGCATCCCATGGAGACTTGGGAAAAAAAACCCTTTTTGCGACGGTACATGGGCGGGCGTCGGATGCCACGAACTACCACTGGAAATGCGATCAGACGCCCGCCCTTGCCCCGTGGTTTCCAGAAACTAGTAACTCGGAGGTACTAGTTTTTTACGCCACATCTACGGTGGGAAGCCTCTGGTTAGCCACGGGAACTCTACGCTCCCCAGATGTTGCGGTGTGATCGTGCCTGGAAAATCCGCCTATCTTCTGTCTCTGTAGCGTGGCTAATGCTCCGCGTGACCGCAGCCTGTGGCTCTGCACTTGCTATAATTACTATATCACCAGATTTCAGTACTGTGTGAAAGGTTGCATTAGTTGTGTGTACCAGAAGGATACTTGTTGGATTGCATGCACAAAAGAGGGAGGGCTGTCCACTGTTGGGCATCCCCTGGCAATGCCCTCCATCATCAGAGGTTCAGGGGGTTGCCACATACACCAGGCCTTTTTCTGTGGTGGCACCAGGATTACAGAATCCCTCCCCTTTTAGGTCCATTGGGCCCCACCCCTCCTGATTTATAGGGAAACTGCAGTAACTCTCCAGGAGGCTTTGTGTTGTTGTTGTTGTTCAGTCGCACAAGAGGTCCATCAGTGGATATTAGCCACAAGGTATAGATAGGAGCTCTGGGGCAAGGGATGCTCTGTGTTCTTGGTGCTTGGGGGGGTCAACAGTGGGAGGGCTTCTAATGTCCTGGCCCCACTGCTGGACCTCCTGATGGCACTGGTATTTCTGGCCACTGTGTGACACAGAGTGTTGGACTGGATGGGCCTTTGGCCTGATCCAACATTGGCGTCTCTTATGTTCTTATGTTCTTAACAGTCAGGGTTGATTTCTTTTAGGATTGACTGATTTGATCTTCTTGCTTTGTGTGCAGTTAACTAAATTAGCATTTTAGATTGTTGTGGCAGTAAGCCTGGTTGTTCGTTCGTTCGTTCATTCATTCATTCATTCATTCATTCATTCCTTCATTACTTCATTCATTCATTGTTTCAGTGCCCATGGATTCTGTTGGGCTACTGGCTTTAAGTCGTTGAGCTCCATTTTAGCATTCTGATTTTTGTCTGTTCCATATGTGCCATTCAATAATATTCAAATGGCATTCTGGATTGAGATTGGAAGCCAATTTAGGGGCATTTTATACCAAAAACTGGGGCAAAAATACTCCATAAAACACATTGACCTGCAGGAAATATCCCAGAATCCCAGAATATAGTTCAGTATTGCATTCCTG
>NW_015159723.1:494343-502751 GCF_001447785.1 Gekko japonicus | reverse complement strand
TCTGGATAAACCTTGACGGTGGTGGTGTTGGGGGTGGGAAATCAGGGTCTGCATCAAGAGCTGTCTAAAATCTTCGGCTCCCAGGGAGTAAGGAAGCCCCCTTTTCTCAATATGGTTCGCGTCTCCCTCACTTGCGCTTGGCCAGGCCAGCCGGCTCTGTATTATTCCAGGTGGCTAGGTGTTGGAATTAATTGCAGGTCTTTTTTTCCCCAGTGCGGCTTTGACAATTGCAGTAATTTTCCTATCAGCGTCTGACATGTCACATTCTCGCCGGGTGGGCAAGAAAAGGGGACCAGCCCGGTAGGTTTTCCAGCTTCTGAACCTTTTCTAATTATCTCCAATCAACATGCCCTTCTGCAGATAGCAAACCCTTGGCAGAGAAGGCGATGAGTGAGGAGAGGGGGGAGGAAGCAGCAGCCCGGAGAAAGAGAACACAGGCTGCAGGGGAAGGCCGAGAAGATGGACACGGAGTTTGGATTTGCGAGAAAGGAGTTCCTTTTTCTTCCCAGGACCACATCTGCCTCGCACATTTCTAAGATTCCATCCCCCCCCCTGCGCCTTTTCGCTTTTAAAAAAGTGTACCAGCAGGCCTGCCTCAGAGATAAGGGACCAAGCATCACACAAAACTTGACGATGGATGGATGGACAGGTGGTTACAGTAGATATAACTTTTCTTGGGATTCCGCTTTAGGAAATCCGCAGACTTTGTCAGGCCGACGGCCGGCAGTCTGCAGATGGTATTTGTGAGCAGGGTTGTGGTTTTTTGGGGTGGTGGTGGGGGGAAGAAATAAAGGCTCTTCACAATCTGCTTTGTTTCTGGGCACAATTCAAAGTAGGGCTGCCAGGTCTGGGTTGGAAAATACCTGGAGACTTTGGGGGTGGAGCCAGGAGAGGGTGTGGTTTGGGGAGGTCTTCACAACGGGTCCTTTTATTAGAGAGTCAACATGGAATGTTTCCTTCAAGAGTTGATAAGTAGCAATTGATAAGAATTGGGATTGCTACACGCTCAGATAAAGCAGCTGTTGTGAAACGAATTGTTCATTGCGCAGTATTCGTTAGCGTGTGAGTGATAATAGAAGAAAATTTTCTACAGAAATTACTACAGTAAACGTTTTTGCAACTTATCTTTATTGACTCTTTGTTATTTTTGTCACAGATATTTTTGGAATTCCACTTCCTCCTGTGATCTTTCATCTTTGGCTTCTACAACCTTGGGCCTGTCCCGCTCTCTCAACCTAAACTACCTCACAGGATTGTTGTGAGGATAAAACGGAGAAGAGGATGATGTTAGCCCTCTTGGGTCCCCGTTGGGGAGAAAGGTGGGGTATAAATGAAGCAGGCAAATAAAATAATGTTCTTATTTTCCTCATTTTTAGAAACCACCTTACTCCTTAAAAACACCCATATGCCAAACAGCAGAAAAACGGAGTCCGTACTGTATGTTCTACTAAACTCTGCTCCACAATACCTTTCGAGGTGGGTTAGTGTTCAGACACAGCAACCAGCCCAAGTTCTAGGGTTGACAACCTCCAGGTGGGGTCTGGAGTTCTCCCGGAATCCCCACCGATCTCCAGATTACAGAGATCAGGTTCCCTGGAGAAAAAAAGCAGCTTCAGAGTGTGACCCCGGCTAAGTTCTGTCCCATCCCTAAATTCCACCCTCCTCAGGCACCGCCTCCCAAATGTCCAGGAATTTCCCAGGCTGGAATTGGCAACCATGCCATGGTCACATAGGGGGCTCAGCATTGAGCCCTGGCTTTGTACTCACTGCCCAGGGCTGTTCTCAGAGCGGAACACTCCCCAGGTCTGAATCCCCCCTTATGCCATGGCGGCTCGCTGGGTGGCCCTGGAACAGTCACTCTCTCTCAGCCTAACCTACCTCACAGGGTTGTTGCGAGGATAAAAGGGAGGAGAGGAGAATGTTGGTCGGTGGGGCTGAGAGAGCTCTTGACAGAAAGTGCTCTTTTTCAAGGACAGCTCTTATCAGAACTATGGCTTGGCCAAGGTCATCCAGCCAGGCGCAAGTGGAGGAGTGGGGAATCAAACCCGGCTCTCCAGATGTCCTGATCAGCCCCTTCACGGTTTGGTGATAGCCTCTGTCCTTCTGCACTTTCCCCTCCCAGACCTGGCTTAGATCTTGTTCCAAGCACCGTGACGTCCAAATTGCTCCCTTCCAAAGCCCTCTAAGCAACTCTTCACTCATCGGAGGTGAAGGATTTTGGCCTCTGCTCTCTTGAAGGTGGGTGTGATACCTAGAGAACAACCCTGGAGACTTCTGGGAAAGAGGTGTGGCCCCTCCCCCTCCGCATCCTGGAGAGTGCATTGATCCCGCTTCCCGGAAGTGTGCACGCTAAAAGCCACAAACAAGCCGCATTGCTGCGCCTATGCACATGTTGCCAGAGTTAAAAAAGTCACTTACAGCTGCTCCTCCACCAGGGGCAGGCCAACAGTGCGAATCAGTAGGTGCAGTTCGACCGGGAATCCCCGGCACAACTTGGTCCGGGTCTTTTTGCCCTGCCTCCCTCGCGGCTTCATACTGCCAGTCTGCCCTCAGCCATTATGATCCTAGTTTCAGCAAGTTGAACACAGTAGTGTGGACTGCAGTGCCGAATGATTTATCTAAGTAGCTTTTGTGAATCAGTCAGTACAGTGCAACTCTGTTATCTGCGTAGAAAAGCCCTCTTGAATGATTCGGTTTTGCATAGATTCCGGTGAGTAGCCGCGTTGGTCTGAAGCAGCAGAACGAAGTTTGAGTCCAGTGGCACATTTAAGACCAACAAAGTTTTATTCAAGGTATGAACTTTCATGTGCATGCACACTTCTTCCGATACAATGAAACGGAAGTCACCAGTCCATACATATAGATAGAGGGTGAACAGAAAACTAGCATACAACATAATGAAGATGTTTTAACAGATGCAAGGACCAAACAGGGATAACAAGCTAAGTTTTTATGGTCACCATTTGTTTGGATTTAATTGGGTAGGGGGAAACACAGTGAAGCAAATAAATATTGGAGACTGATGTGTAAATGTGTCCTTGTGGGATGCTGAGAGTAGTTAACTGAGACCCTGTTGTTACGCTCCGCCCGCCTCCTCTCAAGCATGGAGGTAACTAACAGCATCCTTTTCTTTGAGGTGGTGTGACGGATTGTGCAGTGTTATGTCTCCTCTGTCACCAGACCAGAGAAATACAGTTTTGCATAGTTTGCGGAAAGCCAGGAGAGTAGGAGCCTTACTGGGCAGGCCATTCCATAAGGTGGGGCCACAACGAAGAAGGCACTGTGTATGGGTGATTAATTATTAATGTTGATTGCCCTCATTCTCTAACAGTTTCTGCCATGCCCAGGAAAGAAAATGACAATGGCCTCTAAGTCTGAAGCCTGCTGTTTTGGGGCCAGAACGATTCTAGTAAAGGTAAAGGTTCCCTTGTTCGAAAGCCAGTCGAATCCGACTCGAGGGTTCCGGTGCTCATCTCCGTTTCAAAGCCGAAGAGCCAGCGCTGTCCGAAGACGTTTCCGTGGTCATGTGGCTGGCGTGACTAAACACCAAGGCGCACGGAATGCTGTCACCTTCCCACCGAAGTGGTACCTATTTATCTACTTGCAATTTCTTGCTTTTGAACTGCCAGGTTGGCAGGAGCTGGAACTAGAGACGGGAGCTCACTCCGTCATGCGGCAACTTGGGTCTCGAGCTGCTGAACTACCGACCTTCCACAGCCTGCAGTTCAGCGTCTTAACCACTTGAGCCACCGCAGCTCCCATCCACATCCAACAACGCTACCATCCACTTTAAAAACATGGCCATGGAGCTAACGGTGCGCTCCTCCCCAGACCTTCTCTGGCCTGCTCTGTGATCTGAGCAATGCACCCTTGTCCATAAGGCCACTTTGGAATAAAAGGGGAAAGAAACACCACCCCTATCATCGCCACCATCTTCATTTGTTTTCTCTTCTAATTGGATCCGAAAAGGCTAAACTCTCTCAGGTGGGTAAGAGTTCCCTACCAAAGGAAGCATGAGCACAATGTGACCAGTAGGTGGCACTGTTATATATGACATGAGGCCATATTAATGTCCCCCTAGATGCAAACACACCTTCAGAGATCCTCGGTTCAAAGCAGATAAAGTTTGCAAAGGACTCGTTCTCATTAGGGATGATAATTTTTTTTGTTACTTTTCAGATTTGGTTATATTTCTGCCAATGGCTTCTGGTTCCTACTTTGCACAATCTGTTCTGTTGTGCATATGTTGTTGTTGTTGTTGTTCAGTCGCACAGTTGGGTCCGACTCTTCGCGACCCCATGGACTAGATCCCGCCAGGTCTGCTCTCTTGAAGGTGGGTGTGATACCTGGAGAACAACCCTAGAGACTTCCGGAAAAGAGGTGTGGCCTCTCCCCCTCCCCTGCCGTCCCCGTCTTCTTTGACCTTCAATCTTTCCCAGCATCAGGGTCTTCTCCAGTGAGTGCTCCCTTCTCATTTGGTGGCCAAAGTATTTGAGCCTCAGTTTCATTATCTGGCCTTCCAGGGTACAGTTCTATATACGCCACACATAGTTTATACATCCAATAGGCATCATTTATACACACAGTGTATTACGACACACAAATAACCCATTTTATGGGTGTATGCATTCTTTGAGTTCTAGAGGCTGGAAACTCTACGGCCCACAAGACCCTTTTAGCTCTACAATTCTAAGATCATCAGCGGTCAGGCAGAATAGATCTCTCTCAGGATCACAGTGCCCCAGGCTCCGCCCACTTCTCCAACAGGCTCCGCCTCTGCGTCTCAGGGCCCAGACCTTGGGAGTCATCACCATTTTGTTGATGAGTCCTTTCCCAATATATGCATTTCAGGGCTTTTTCGGTTTTTTAAAGAGGTGCCGGAACTCTCAAGAGGGAAATAAAGTTCTCAGTCTGTATACTGAAAAGTCACGAACTTTTAAACGTTTTTAAAGGGATTTTGTCGAAGAGGTTCCAAAACTCTGTTCCGGTGCGTCCCTCCAGAAAAAAAGCCCCGTGCCTTTTGGAACAGGCCTCCAGATCTTACTTGGCAACTCATATGGGATTTCTTCCGTCAGTGGGAGCCCAACTGGGTGTCTGTGTTCGGGAGAGGCAAAGACACGATCGTAGGGTTAGAAAACCCAGAGTGCAAAATACTACGTCTGCAGCAAAACACTGTTGCACAGGACTAGTGATGAATGGGTCTCCCTGCTCCTTATGAAAACGGGAACTGGGTCTTCTCAGGTCTTCTCACTCGAGCACCTCAGCCGGCACCACCAACTGGGCAAAGGCAAAGGTTGTTAAGTCGCTTCACTTCCCCCCTCCAGTTTCCAGCAGAGCTTCTTGTTTTGCTTCCCACTGGATGTCACCGAGGCCTGACATTTGGTGTGTGTGTGTGTGGGGGGAAGGAATCAGAACAGCAGCCCTCCACTGCGCCACCCACAGACGAGTCGCAAACAGGTTTCTATTTGGGCCAAATCAGGTGGAGGGCCCACAACAGCACCTTCAGCTGAAGGGCCAAGGTTATAAGCAGGGCTCTTTTTGTCGAAAAAGCCCCGCAGGAACACATTAGAATAATAGGCCACACCCAACAGCAGAAACTCATTAGCATATTAGGCCACACCCCTGACAGCACAGCTCATTAGCACATTAGGTCGCACCCCCATGTTACCAGAAGTGCAGTCATCCAGCCACACCCACCTTTTGCTTCTTATTCTGTTGACCTTGTTTGTTGTCAAAACCCAGGGCCTTTTTTTGGAGCAGGAACTCCTTTGCATGTTAGGCCACACACCCCTAATGTAGCCAATCCGAATGAGTTTCTGCTGTTGGGTGTGGCCTATTATGTTAATGAGTTCCTGCTGGGCGTGGCCAACTCGGGAGCCAGCCGGAACTCCGTTCCTGCGCGTTCCTGCCCCCAAAATAGCCCTGGTTATAAGGTAAATCAGTAGGGTTGCCAGCCTCCAGGTAGGGCCTGGAGATCACCTGGCATTGCAACTGGTCTCCTGGTGACTGAGATCAGTTCCCCTGGAGGAAACGGCTATTCTGGAGAGTGGACTTTATGGCATGATAGCCCACCGAGAGTCCTCCCCTTCCCAAACCCTCCCCGTCTCAGTTCCACTCTCAAAGTATCCAGGAATTTCCCAACTTGAGTTGGCAACCTCTTGCTGCATCTGAAATAGGTAAAAGGGCAGTGATTCATTTTCCAGGCTCCATGAGGAACTTTATAACGTCCCTGGGTAGGTTTTAAAGCCTTCTTAGCAATTCAGACTTTTCCAGGACGTGAATAAGTGAAAGATGAACTTCCAAACGGGACGGCGTTGCATGCGCATCAGCCAAAAAAATAGCCTGCCTTTGGCTGAAAGCAATGCTCATTTTGCTGCACGAGGCACTTTACTGCATGCATTGCCTTGCTCTTTACACTGTCCATGAGGACACAGCGTGCCTGATGGGTTTTTTGCATCATCGATGACCTGAGCCCTATTGCATCGTTGGCGATTTGATTACATGGCCTTACACAGGGCAATCCATCTTGGGTCTCTGAGAGGAAGGTGAGCCATAAAGCGAGTAAACAAACAAACAAACAAGGAAAGTTGGCAAGTGCCAAATCACACAGGACTGCCGAATAGGATGCAACTTCCCCCTGACTTTTGAGGGAGGTTGGAAGTTACTGAAATACAGCTATGGAAGCTGCAACCTGCCATGTGTACATCCCCCCCCCTTTTCTGCAAAAATAGACCAATTTTGGGGTGGACAGTCTTAATATTCTCCTCCTCTGGTTTTCCTGCTAAAAATGCTGCCTCT
This sequence comes from Gekko japonicus, assembly GCF_001447785.1. NCBI lineage: Eukaryota > Metazoa > Chordata > Lepidosauria > Squamata > Gekkonidae > Gekko > Gekko japonicus. The sequence continues at coordinate 495,953 of NW_015159723.1, read as the reverse complement.
GCTTCCCTCGCTGTCCAGTGCAACCTCTGTGGACGCACAGCTAAATGATTGACAGAAGACAGATTTATTGATAGGGTGGAATGATACTAGAAATACGTGTCGTGTATAGTCTGACCTTCCCATATCTCCTAATTGCATTTGATCACATTTATCTCTTATCTGTTTCCAATGTTCCCTCTAAGCTGTGGACTCTTGTGAGCAAAAATGCTACTGTGTGAGCTACTGGCATTAAAGTTGTGAGTGAGCCATGTGGCTGCTGCATCAATTAGTTTGCTCTGGAGCCGTCCTTCCTGAGCTAAGACAAAAAATGTGAGAGCTGGAGGCTAAAAAACTGTGAGCTAGCTCACAGTTACTCAGCTTAGAGGGAACAGTGTCTGTTTCTCCCCACCCTTGACTGTCTCATTTTTTGACTGTATGGTCCTTGAGGACAGTGACCTTTTAAGATTTTCACTTAGAGAACATTTAATGCTAAAGGCATTTAGTCGTTCTGTATCTAGGGGTGCCAACCTCCAGGTGGGGTGTGTGTGCAGATCTCCCAGAACTGACCTCCACACTACATAAATTACTTATTTATTGATCATTGATGTATTCTTCCATTTCTCCCGGAGAAAATGGCTGCTTTGGAAGATGGACTGCATGACATTATACCCTACCGAGGTCCCTGCCTCCTTAAACCACACTGCCCCAGGCTCCAGGTATTTCCGAAACTGGAGTTGGCAGCCCTGTCTGTATCAAATGGTCTTGTTTTAGGTTTGGGGAGTTGCCGTTGGTTTCTTACGTACAGGGAAACTCATACACAACGCACGTGTCCGCAAAAATAATGCCCTGTCTCTCAATGTCTTCTAATGTCCTGGCCCCACTGGTGGACCTCCTGGTGGCACCTGGTATTTCTGGCCACTGTGTGATACAGAGTGTTGGACTGGATGGGCCTTTGGCCTGATCCAACATTGGCGTCTCTTATGTTCTTATGTTCTTAAGACCATTTGCCTTTTATGTGTTCCCACGACTGCTAAAAGGAGGTCTCCGATGCCAGGAGCGACTTGGAAGCAAAAGAGAAGAGAGAAGAAAAGCCCGAGCAGCCCAGCTCTCTTTGGCCTTGACTTCTGCCAACATGGCTTTTTCTTTTTCAAACAGCTTCTGGAGCGACTGGCCTCTTGGGAATGACCCACGACAGCCCAGAAGGGACTTGAAACCTCATTGCGGCTGAACAGATTCCTCTGTGTCAGTCCTGATTTCTCCAAACTGGGACCAGTTATTGGCGACTCCTCCCGATCTTCCTCTCCCTCCTCTCAGGCTCACTTCTGGAGGCTCTGGAAAGGTCAGAGAGGCAGCAGGTCACGAACCTTCTGTTCTATTTTGTCGTCCCGTTTTGCCAAAAAGGAAAGGAATGTGTTCTTCTCTCGATAATGCTTGGCGGTTCGCATTCTTGCCTGGTCACTTTTTAGCACAGTCACTCCTTTCTTTCATATCCCTCCCCCCGTTTGACCCTCCTTGTTACCTTTCATTCCAGGTACTAATCCCCCCCTGGAGAATGACTGTGCTTGCTCCTCGCCTTCTGTATTTATTAGCCTTCTCCAGCACCGGCCGCACTGAAAACAAATACAGGGCAG
>NW_015159723.1:489627-494274 GCF_001447785.1 Gekko japonicus | reverse complement strand
GAGCCGTCGGGTCTCTCCTTCACCGGCCATTTGTTTCCACAAGGCCGGTCCCGTTTTTTGGCAGTGATCTTTGGATGTTATGTCGGGTTTACAAAGAGGCCTGTCTTCTCGAGAGCTTAAAATAAAACCTTAAAGCGCATCTCAGTGATTTGGAAGACCCTCGGCCGGACGCAGTGCACGGAGAGCGGTCTCTTCACGCTGAACAAAGTCTGCGTCTGGGGACACCTCTGAGACCAACAGAGTTTTATTCAAGGTAAACGCTTTTGTGTGCGCACCCATGCTCCCTCTAAGCTGCGGAGTCTTGTGTGCAAAAATTCTGCTTTGTGAGTTGCTGGCATTAAAGTTGTGAGTGAGCGATTGGGCTGCTGCATCAATTCGTCTGCTCTGGAGCCGTCCTTCCTGAGCGAAGAGGAAAACGTGTGAGCCGGGGGCTAAAAAACTGCGAGCTAGCTCACACTAACTCAGCTTAGAGGGAGCCCTGGTGCACACACAATTCTTCAGATACAATCAAATGGAAGTTACCAGTCCATACATATGAGCAGTAAATGACATGCAGCATAATTGAAGACATTTAATAGATTCAAGGAGCAAACAGGAATAACAAACTCAGTTTCTATGGTTCCTATTGTTTGGGTTTAATCCTCTTCACACTGAGTTAGGGCGATGCTAAAGCACGATACACTGGTGGACTTGATAAGTGTCCTGTTCTGGCCCTTAACGCTCAGGATTAAGTTACAAGGATCTTAAGTGTGCACCGCTCCTCCTCCTCTTTGGAGAAGGGGGCTTTGTAATTTATACATCTCAAGTGTCCTTGATTTGAACCTCATTTTTTAAAGACTCCCCCCATCTCTCATGGCGCCTTGTCAGGCTCCTGGTTTTTATAATCCCCATCTGAAATTGTGCCCAGCGGCTGCCGGAGCGTCCTGCCCTACCTGCCAAAATCACGGCGACTCCCTTCCCAATGTCTCAGCCTCTCCTGCGCAGCAATTGATTGCACAAAAAAAATGTAACTCCATTTTCATTGCCCGACGAAATGTGCATGCACACAAAAGCTCACACCTTGAATAAAACTTTGTTGGTCTTAAAGGTGCATTGGACTCTAACTTTCTTCTGATTTCGGTTTTCTTCTAAAAACAACCCCTATACAAATATGGGTCAATAATATGCCCCTTCATTGTTTCTTTTAGCTCCTGTATGTTTTCACAGCAGATGGTTTTGGGCCGTCTGTTTTGTTTCTGGAATCCCTGATCCGCTTGTTTCACACATTTTAAAAAAACAATTCATATGCAACGTATGGGGCAGTTACACATATAAGATGTGACATTTATGTATACAACATACGTGTCATGCTGATCTGTCAATGCAGGAACAATACTGGAAAATGCATGTATTTTATAAGGGGAAACCGGTGCACGGAACGACATGAAAATAAAAACTCGCGTTTGATTTTTTCAGGGAAGAAACAAAATTGTCATAGTGATACTGTGAAATTTAAAGTCATTTATAAGTATACTGATTCGCCACCCAGTTGCTTAAGTATTGATTCTGTTGGATATTGCTGTTGTTATTATTATTCTAATAATAATAAAAATAATAAAGATATTATTGTTAGTGGCAATTTGCACCTCAGCCTTGTGATCCATGCAAGCACTCAAAGCTTCTCCCAATAAAATAATTTAACAACATATTAAATGAACAAGAGCACAAATTAAAAACTGAGACCTATTACAAGAAGCGTGTGTGATAGAAACAGTAACAGCTTAGAAAACACCCCGCAAAAATCCACAAAGAGCTGGTCAGAGCAAAAAACACACACGAACAAACAAGCAAAAGCAGAACAAACAACAACAACCCCCCCTAAACTCATCCCCCCAAAATATTATACCCTTCTACTCTATAGGAAACAAACGAAGAAACCCATGACTCAGTGCAACGAAAGTGAATTTAATAGACTCTCCAGAAAAACGACTCCTGAATCAGTTACACCCAGGGGCGGATTAACCATGAAGCAGACTAAGCATGTGCTTAGGGCACCAGGTCCAAAGGGAGCACTGCAAAGTTGGGAAAAGGGTGAAAAGAACTTTATGTAGCCCAAGCTTGGCTTAGTTTGTACAGTATATTGTGTTATCATATGAATAAATTTCTGTATTGCTGCAACCTGCATTGTATATCTGGTCAGACAGGTCAACCACTAAAATGGACTGGGTCAGTGTGGAAAGGAGGGGGGCACCAAGATTGGTCAGTGCTTCGGGCACCAGCGAGCCTTCATCCGCCCCTGGTTACACCAGAAGGCCAGCGGAGAAGGGAGTAAGAGGTATACTTCCAAAAGGTGGGAGTGAAATAACCAGGTGGCATCGGTGGGGTGAGCTGGGGTCTGATGGGAGGACAGACTGCTGAAGAGTCCCCGTCACAAGTTCCTGTCAGTCTCCTCTCTGATAAAGCAGGGTTCTGTCCAATGTTCCCTCTAAGCTATGGAGACTTGTGAGCAAAAATTCTACTTTGTGAGCTACTGGCATTAAAGTAGTGAGCGAGCGATTTGGCTGCTGCATAAATCAGTTTGTTCTAGAGCCAGCCTTCCTGAGCTGAGACAAAAATGTGTGAGCCAGAGGCTAAAAAACTGTGAGCTGGCTCACACTAACTCAGCTTAGAGGGAACACTGGTCCTGTCATAGAATCCCACCTGCTTTAAGACTCGTCAATTAAGAGGGGAAACGCCAACCTCCAAGATCTACGAAAATTAACGATCTGGAAAGAAAAGAAAAAAAAGACTCTGCCAAGTTTATAATTTATTGTCAATCTTCTCAGCAAGGCTTATGTGCCCCGGCTCTCTCCAAAAGGTGCCCCTCCTTTTATAAAACCCCCCTTTCCTGTCCACAAAGGACAAAGGACAAGAAGAGAAAGAAGGGAAATAACGATAATGAAACAAAGTTGTTGTACGCACAGTTTATGAAACTGCTCTACACTTTGCACTCTGCCACTGACCAACAGGTTAACTTAGTCGGTACACTTAGCACTTCCCATATAAGTGCCATTGATGATTCTAACCACATAAACAGAAATCGACCATGAACATAGATTCAGATATTAACTGGGGTTGATTTTATGACTGTTGCTTAAAAGCATGTTGGGAGAATAAAATTCTGACATGCTGCTATTCTGCTAAGGCTTGTGGCCTTGATTGCCCAGCCTGGCTCCACATGCCTCTGGAGAACAATAACACCCTGTAACAATATCAGTAATATAGATACTTCCAGAGCTTCGTAGTCTAAGAGAAAGAAGCGCCTATTGTTTAGTTAAAAAGGGGAAAAAAACTTTGCTTGGGAAGACCCAACCCATAGGTCTTAGCCCAATTAGAAATTGGTGACAAAGTATAATGGAACCAATCAGGGGTCATTTCGTAGAAAACGAGGTGCAGGAGCTCATTAGTATCACTCATTAGCATAACTTATTTGCATATGCCACACCCCCTGACATCACCGGAAGTGTATCAGAAGGCAACACCCACTGCTCAGGCTCCAATGGACTGTTTTTGGATTGCTAGCTATTGGGGGGGGGGTAACGTGCAGATCTGTCCTCGCAGAGGAGGGAGAGCTTGTACCTGAAGAAAACTTGGTCGTAAAGGCGCCACTGGACTGTTTTGGACGGGGGGGGGATCTCTGCAACTTACCTGGCTGCTTCTTGCTCTGACTGAGGGCTGTTGGGAGCAGGGGGTGGGGCTTGTTGCATGTGCCCGCCCCCTGGGTTCTTTACTGCCGGAGCTCTGCTCCTGCAGGAAATGACCCCTGGAACCAATAGATATGCTTTGCTCGTTGATGTCATATTGAGTATAAAATGCTATGTCATCCATTGTAACTTTGGATGAGCTGGTGGGTATTTGAGGGTCCCAAAACCTTGTGTACCTGTGCTCTCCCTTTATTAATTAATAATTTTTTAAAAGTGTTTCTTCCCTACAGGACTCTTTCATGTGTTCTCTCAATTTGGATTGGGAAACACAACCAGGGACAGAGTTCCTGTCTCACAAAGTTGATATTCGTCTTCAGTTCCTATTTCTTTTCTCTCTCTCTGTTTTTTTGAACTCACTCCTTCTTAAACTCCAGGTATGCCTCAAGTAGGTTGCCCGTCTCCTGGAATCAGAACTGACCTCCAGACTAAAGAGATCAATACCCTGGAGGAAACGGCTGCCTTGGAGGACGGATTCTATGGTATCATCCCCCACTGAGGTCCCTCTCTCCCCCAAACTTCACCCTCCCCAGGCTCAACCTCCAAATCTCCAGGAATTCCCCAAGCCAGAATTGGCAATTCTAACCTTCCCTTGCCCAAAATGAATTTAGCTGCATGTTAGAACAAACCTGAGTTCAGGGTTTTGTTTGTTTTTAGGTACGATCATCAGTGGGCACGATTCATCCTCACGGTCCGCTGTGCAAACTCATTGAAAAGAACCCGGCTGCTCACGGGCCATGGCTTGCTTGCAGGAAATTGCCGCGGAAGTTCAAATCCTATGAATGAGCAGAGGCAGGGGTCGTTTCGTAGAAAAAGAGCTAGGGGAACTCATTAGCATAACTCATTAGCATATGCCACACCCCCTGACATCACCGGAAGTGTGTCATAAGGCCACACACCCCGCCCCCAACGGTCCCGGCCGCCGCCG
>NW_015159723.1:486233-489570 GCF_001447785.1 Gekko japonicus | reverse complement strand
GAAAGAGTTCCGGAACCTCTTCGACAAAATTTTTAAAAATGTTTAACGGTTCATGAGTTTTCAGTATACAGATGGAAAACTTCATTTCCCTCTTGAGAGTTTCGGCACCTCTTTAAAAAAAAAAGAAAAGAAAAGCCAATCAGCCTGTGAGATGGTCGCTTGACGGGGCCAGGATCTCGCTGTGAACATCATGGCTGGATCTGAACGTGGGTCCCCCGGGTCACAGTCTGCTCCTGCAGCTGCCATGTGACCCTGTGTGTCCTGGCCACGTCCATTGGATCACATGATGGTGGACCAATTTACCATGCAAGAAAGTCTTTTGGTTCAGCCCCCCCCCCCCGAGCCTGTGGCCACCTTTGGAATTCTCTGACACCGCATAGTGGGTGCAGCTACAAAATGGATGCCGCAAAAAAGCTACTGCAAGGGGTGGAGCCAGCCACAAAATGGCTGCCACAGCTTACCTTCAGTCACGCAGTGAACTTCTGGTGCTATGGAAACCACTCCCGCCAAAGGAACATTTGGAAAAAATCTGCACAGCCAATCAAATCTCCAGTGGCCAGTCAGAAGCCTTGCTGGGCAAAAGCCCTGCCTGGCCCCACCCACTTCTAAAAACACTTCGCAGGCGCCAGGAAAAGTGTCAGCAGGTGTCATGACCAATGCTCCCTCTAAGCTGTGGAGTCTTGTGAGCAAAAAAATTCTACTTTCTGAGCGACTGGCCTTAAAGTTGTGAGTGAGCGATTTGGCTGCTGCATAAATGAATTTGCTCTGAAGCCATCCTTCCTGAGTGAAGATAACAATGTGTGAGCTGGAGGCTAAAAAACAGTGAGCTAACTCACACAAACTCAGCTTAGAGGGAATACTGGTCATGACGCCCGTGGTCACCCTGTTGGGGACCCCTGGTTTAGTTCCTTTCCTTTGATGGGCAGGCCAGTTCGGATGTGATCGGGAGTGCTAGAATGACAGTGAAGGCCAGAAGAGGTGAAAGGCACTTCAGTTTTCAGACTGTACAGAAGAATATCTGAATATTTGTGCGAAGGAGATTCTGTGGAAGAGGCACACCATGCTTCAATGCACACGGCAGCGTCCAGGTTCACAGATAGTTCAAAGCACGCTGCGACATGCGTCACCCTCTCAAGCAGAGCATTGGCAGGATATCCAAAATCTATCAAAACGTTTGCTGATGAATTAATTCCTCCACGCAATGTAATAATTGGGGATTAAAGCAATGTCTGTATCTGTAGCCTTATTTCTTCTGGGAGGAGATTAATTTGTTGCTAGGGCAGATCTTTGATTCCCTTTGATGTCTCTTAACACGCAGGGAAGCCTGCAAGTCCCTCCCTGACCTGGAAAGAATATTTTTCTTCTTGCTGTTGTTGTCGAACAGATTGGTCTTCTGCAGGCAGGAGGGTGTCATTTTCACAGTGTTCTGGGTTGGAGTCTTTAAAAACGGGACCGTGGATCCTTTCTATGAGAAGAAGAAGAAGAAGAAGAAGAAGAAGAAGAAGAAGAAGAAGAAGAAGAAGAGATTGGATTGATATCCGGCCCTTCACTTGGAGTCTCAGAGCGGTTTACAAACTCCTTTTCCCTCCCCCTCCCCACAACACACACCCTGTGAGGTAGGTGGGGCTGAGAAAGCCCTTTCCAGAACTGTCCTTGAGTGAACAGTTCTGACAGAACTATGGCTTGCCCAAGGTCATCCAGCAGGTGCAAGTGGAGGAGTGGGGAATCAAACCCAGTTCTCCCAGATTAGAGTCCGCGCACTTAACCACTACACCAAACGGGCTCTCCAGTTTATCAGCAGTTCCCCAGCAAAGAACAAGATTAACAACGGGAGGCAAGCTGACAACTCTTATCAATCTTCTACGGTGTGTATGAAACATTTTGGGGCACAGTTTCAGCAGTGTGGTGTAGTAGTTAGATCAGCAGTCAGGAAACTTGTGATAAAAGCTTGTTGGATGACTTCAGTCCAGTCTCTCTCTTTCCGTCTAACCCTACTTCACAGGGTTCTTCTGGAAATAAAATTGGATGAGGGGATGTATGTTGGCCCATGTACCTCAGAGAAAGGGCAGGATTAAAAAATAATCATTCAGAGAGAGTCAATTTAGTGTAGCAGGTTAGAGGGTCTGATCAGGATAAGGCGAGGTACAAATGAAGTACAAAATAAAAATAAACTCAGGTTATATTATAGAGTTTTGCAAAGCCTGGAGCATTTCATGATGTCACTTCTGGTTTTCACAGGAAGTGATGTCAGCATCCTGGCATCACACTGGTGCGCCAGACCCCACTGCCCTAAATGGTCCAAGGGCTCACTGGCTATGACCTGACAACCCTAACAGAAGCGACATCACAATGCCTCTTCCGACCAACCCCATTTCGGCTCCCATTGGGACTGGCCCAAGCGATTACTCACAACCAATGCTCCTTCTAAGCTGTGGAGTCTTGTGAGTAAAAATTCTATTTTGGGAGCGACTGGCATTAAAGTTATGAGCAAACGATTTGGCTGCTGCATAAATTACTTTGCTCTGGAGCCATCCTTCCTGAGCAAAGACAAAAAAATGTGTGAGCCAGAGGCTAAAAAAAATGGTGAGCTAGCTCACACTAACTCAGCTTAGAGTGAGCTAGCTCACACTAACTCAATGCTCCCTCTAAGCTGTGGAGTCTTGTGAGCAAAAATTCTACTCTGTGAGGTCCTGGCATTGAAGTTGTGGGCGAGCGGTTTGGCTACTGCATAGATTAGTCTGTACTGGAGCCCTCCTTCCTGAGCTAAGACAAGAATGTGTGAGCCCGGAGGCTAAAAAACTGTGAGCTGGCTCACACAAACTCAGCTTAGAGGGAACACTGCACACCATCGTAGGCAATCTGCTAAAACTAAATTCCTGGAGATTTTGTGGGTGGAGCCTGGGGAGGGCGGAGAGGGGAGGGACCTCATCGTGGCATGAGGCCATAGAGTCTGCCTTCCAAACCAGCCATTTTCACCAGGAGAGCCCTACTACCCAGATGGCTGCTTGGAGGACCTCAGTGAAGAGAGCAGCGATGCCCCATGGGGGGTTGGTTGGCATCTTCTGAAACCCAGGATGTCTGCTGGCCTGGCACTGTCACTGGCCAGCCTTCTCCCTAGGGTTCTCCCTAGGCCTTGCTTTGATCAGCCAAACACCTTGATCTGGCCCTAGGGTTGCCAATCTACAGGTGGGGCCTGGATAGGGTTGCCAAGTCCATCTTCCACCCCCAGCAGGGGACTTTGGGGGCGTTCCTGGAGGGGGCGGGGCATCCCCGACGTGATGACGTCACGTTGGGGACATCCGCGGCCCCCCCACCCGCCCGTGTGCCGGATCTCCAG
>NW_015159723.1:483135-486011 GCF_001447785.1 Gekko japonicus | reverse complement strand
TTTAAGAGCACGAAGCTGGCATTTCCCTGCAAGCTTGCGGAGATCCGGCTTGGGAGGAAACGCGGGTTCCACACACTTAAAGGGAGAGAGATGGGTGGCTGTGGGTGTTGGGGGTGGGGCTTCCCCTGCTGGCCATCTGGCCGGCGGTGGGTAGAACCCCTCCCAAAATGGGGGACCCTTGGCAAACTGTGGGGTTTGGCAACCCTAGGCCTGGAGTTTTCCCAGAATTACAACTGATCAGGCCGCAGAGAGCCGTTCCCAAGGAGAAAATGGCTGCTTTGGAGGGTGGAGCCTATGGCTGAGGACGCTCCTTTCCCCAAACCCTGCCCTCCCCAGTCTCCACCCCCAGACCTCCAGGAATTTCCCAACCTGGAACTGGCAACCGTGTGTGGCCCTGGGGCTCTACCTGGTAAACAACTGGAGTGTGTGTTGAGCCGAGGGATACCAACTTCCAGGTGGTAGAAGAAGATCTCCTGGGATTACAACTGATCCCCAGGTGATAGAGAGGAAACGGCCACTTCGGATGGCCACTCAATGGCATTATACCCTATCAAAGCCCCGCCCCTCTCCAAGACCCACCCTCCTCAGGCTCCACCCCCAAAACCTCCTCCTGGCAACTCTAGTTCAGCCAGAAATGCCCTAGAAGGTTCTCTCTGCTTTCCCGTAACCCGCCAAGCTGCCTCCAGCCCAGTCCTGCCCTTCCGCCAGTCAAATATATTCATTTTGAAAGTGTAAATCGATAACTGAGGCTGCATTCCTCCTCCACCCAAGAAAGACAATCATCCCACACAAAAGGCTATTTGAAGTCTGTGGAAATAAATGCAGATTAATCCGTCTGTGGTATAAACAGAAGAAAAATGTGTAGTCTGATGATATAAACAGGAAGTCCTCACGGTCTAGCTTTTTAATATTTGCTTATTGCTTTAGCGAATAAAAAGATGAATGGAAGCCACGGGTCACGGGGCCGAAAATATCTCGGTGGGCTTTAATATCATACAGTAAACAAACGTCAGTCACCAAAAGGCCCTCCCCATCAGCTCCCCACCAAGAGAAAATAGTTCCCTTATTTGGACAGAGACATATTTGATACGAAGAACAATAGCCTTTGAATTACTTTGGCACTGAGAAAAAGATATTTTCCTTCGAGTTGAACTGGCGGGGACACATGACTAGAACCGCAGGTTGGCCGTTCAAATGCTGAGCGCAGTCCCCCCCGCCCCCCGAAAATTAGATTGTTCCTTCCAGGAATAGAGGATGCTTTTAAAGATGTCCATCTGAGGAGTCGTTGGCCTTTGGCTGCCTAATCCCGAGGAAGGACGGTTTCTTCCCTCCCCCTTCCCCCTCACATCAGGATTCAAAAGAAGGACCACCTACGTGAAGCAAATTGTGGAGGGTCTCTCCTAAGTCTGACCTGAAAGGAGGCCCTTTCTTTCACCGCTCGGCTCTCCACAGTTAGCGTGAAGCCTTTCCTTTCTTTCATGGCCTCCTCTGGATTTCTCTGGAGAGGCTTTGGAGCTAAAGAGAGACAGGGCTCCTTCTTTCCCAAGACCTGGCGCTTAACTCCTACCTTCTGCTCACAGGTCCCCGCTGCCCACTAATCGAAAACAAAACCACGGCGCACGAGTTTCACATCCTTTTGAGCAACGAGGAATGCTGCTAGTCTTCGGAACAGGGGCGGGTGGGCAGGAATTTGCTGGGCGTCAAAGAGGGTCCTCTGCAGGCCGACCTCTGGGAGGTCAAGCCAAAGAGCGTTTTTTAGCAGTCTCTTGGGAACTCATAGAGAAACATCTGGGAAAGCCCACCTGCTTAACAGGCGGTGGGCTCTCTATTCTTCAGCAGAAGTGTCATAGAAGAGGATTTGTTGTGTTCCCTCTAAGCTGAGTTAGTGTGAGTTAGCTCACCGTTTTTTAGCCTCCGGCTCACACATTTTTGTCTCAGCTCAGGAAAGATGGCTCCAGAGCCAGCTAATTTATGCAGCAGCCGAATCTCTTGCTCATCACTTTAATGCCAGGAGCTCACAAAGTAGAATTTCTGCTCACAAGACTCCACAGCTCAGAGGGAGCATTGCCGGGGCGGGGACTGAGCCCGGATCGCTGCCCGGCAGTAACTCACGGCTCCGGGAATGAAGGGCGAGCGGCGGCAGCCCCCCCCCCCCCCCCCCCCGCCATGTCTGCATGTGCATTTTTTCCTAGGGGCACCCCACTTTGGAGCAGTAAGCGCAAGAACTGGGCGTTGGGCCAGGAAACAGCATAGGTCCACTTGGAGGGCAGAATCCCCTGTTGCCAGGTTCCCCCTGGCCACCAGTATGGAGAAGTAGGGTTGCCAGTTTCAGGCTGGGAAATTTCTGGAGATTTGGGGGTGGAGCTTGGGGAGGACAGGGACCTCAGCGGGGTATGATGTCATAGAGCCTACCCTCCAAAGGAGCCATTTTCTCCAAGGGAACTGTTCGCTGCATTCTGGAGAAGAGCTGTAAGAACATCTGCTGGATCAGGCCAATGGGCCATCTAGTCCAGCATCCCGGCTCACACGGTGGCCAACCGGTTCCTCTGGAGGGCCAAGGACAGGGCGTAGAGGCCGAGGCCTTCCCCTGATGTTACCTCCTGGCTCTGGGATTCAGCGGGTTAGTGTCTCTGAATGTGGAGTCCGTCTCATTAATCAATCTAGCCTGGTATTGTCTGTCCTGACGGGCAGTGACTCTCCATGGTCCTTCACATTTCTGATGGGCCTCCTGAGGGCACCTGGTATTTTTGGCCACTGTGTGACAGAGTGTCGGACTAGATGGGCCATTGGCCTGATCCAACATTGGCTTCTTTTATGCTTTTATGTTCTTATGTTAAATAGGGGGTTCCATGGATGAAAAGACCACAAGCCTAGTG
>NW_015159723.1:469201-482535 GCF_001447785.1 Gekko japonicus | reverse complement strand
TTCTTCTTCTTCTTCTTCTTCTTCTTCTTCTTCTTCTTCTTCTTCTTCTTCTTCTTCTTCTTCTTCTTCTTCTTCTTCTTCTTCTTCTTCTTCTTCTTCTCTCCCATCCATTTTCTCCAGAGGAACTGATTTCTATAGTCTGGGGATGAGCCGGCATCCCTACAAAGGAAGAAATCATCTCCTTCTCTGAAGACGCCTTCCCTCTTCCCTCAGGCACCAGAGAGGGAAAAGGCATTTTCTTCTTTTAAAAAGCCCCCCCTTCCCCTCCAGGAGGGAAGACGCAATCTCTTCTTTAGAAGACATGTACCCTATTTTCTCTCATGCAGAGAGAATGCCTTTCCAAGAAGGCTCGGTGCCTGAAAGTTTTATAACTGCCCCCTTCTCTCACATGCAGGAGGGGACGTTTCTACATTAGATATTGCCCCTCCTCTTACAATTAACCGGGGATGGCATTTAAGTAAATAGAAGTGTTTTAGAAGGGTTAATTGAACTGATTAATCCATATAATGTTGCAGGCCCTAATAAGCACGGCTTCAGTTGAAAATCAGGAAATGGCTGACCCTTTGAAGCACATATTCCATTCCGAAAATCCTGTGATTCCACATGTATGTATATAAACACCAAACCTTCTAATCCCGGCCCTTGTAAAATGTCATTCCTACACAGTCCTGTTTTATAGGCAGCCCTGTAACTTTCTCCTGTTATTGCTAGCATTATTACCGCAAGCTGGATACACGGCGACGCAGATTCTTGGTAAGGCAAGCGATGGAGAGCTTGCAAAAGTCAAATTATATGCACGCTATGTAGAGGTGCAATTTTTTTTTAAAAAAATGGAACAATTAAGAATGGGGGGGGGAGAAATGCTAGTCCAAGGGAACGTTGCCAACCTCCAGGTAAGGCCTGGAGACCTCCCAGCATCTTCAGATGACATAAATTAGTTTCCCCGGAAAAAGTGGCTGCCTTGGAAGGTAGACTCTGCGGCATTATACCCTGCTGAAGTCCCGCCCTTCCCCAAACCTCGCCCTCCTTAGGATCCGCTTCCAAATCTCTATGAATTTCCCAACCTGGAGCTAGCAACCCTATGCCTTCCCTCTTCCCCATGTTACCCTACCAAGAACCCTGTGACGTAAGGGAGACTGAATGATTAGGCTATGAGGTGCTTTCACACATGCTAAATGATGCCGTTTCAGTCCCCTTCAGCGTCCATTTGCAATTTCTCACAGTAAAATCTGTTGGAAGTGGAGGAATGTACGCCATCCCCTGCCTCACTGTTCTTAGGAACAAGACTTCCTTCCCTCCGGCTTGACATTTCTCTCGCACACACAAAGAAGGAGCACATGCTCTCCATCTTTGCCACCATGGATGCAGGACAGGCATTCTCCATCCAAATCCATCTAGCTAGTTAGATTAGATTCTATCCCTACCTCTCAACCTGCACTATCAACCTGCACTATCTCAAATGTAGTTCCTTGAATCAAGGATTCTTATTAGTTTGAAACTGACATGTGGCCCCCTGTAATTTTGTAAGTTTGCTAGCGCACACCGTATGGAGAAGCTGCTGCTGTGTGTAGGCCTCGTGCACTCTGCTACGTACAGAGATTCCTGGCTGTACCATACTAGAGAATCTAACAAAAACCAGTTGCAAAGTGCATTGAAAGTGGATTGAAAGTCCGTTACTCAGTGTGTATGAAAGCACCCAGTCTGGTCACCTAGTGAGCGTCATGACAGAACGGGAATTTCAAGAAGGCTCTCCCCGTTCCTAGGCTCCAACATCACTCTAGTTCCCAGATCCTTTCAGATCCATTAGACTGTATCCCAGATCCATTCAAAACCCTTCTGATTTGCCAAAGACCATCTCAAGGCTCAACGGCTCAACCTTGTCTGAGAAACTTTTAACATTTCCATAATGGGCGTTTTTATAACAAACAAGAGGGGGACCCGCGATACTCGCGGGGAGGGGGAGAAGAGCTGCACACAGAGCAAGAGGAAAAGGCAGCAGCTGCAGGCAAGCCCTCTTGCCCCGCCCGCCCCCGTCCCTGGACACCAGCAGCGTGGCCTGAGAGGTTTCCGGCCGCCGGGCCCCACCAATCTCTCCCCCACCTCGGCTCCGGTGGCACAGCCTGAGAGGCTTCCAGCTGCCAATCCCCCCCCCGGCTGCCCCCCCCCGGCTCTCTCTCTCTCCCCCCCAGGCGCTCTCTCTCTCTCTCTCTCTCTTTCCCCCTTCGAAGCGTGGCCCGCGCACCTACCATCCGCCGGGCCTCGCCAGGCTGTCTTCCTCCCCCCTCACTGGTCTCTCTTCCTCCCCCCCGACTCTCTCTCTCTTTCTTTTTTCCCCCCGTGAACCGAGGCCCGCGCGGCTTACATCCGCCGGGCCCTCGGCAGTTTCTCTTCCCCTCCCCGACTGTCTTCCCCCTCCTCACCTATCTCTCGCCGCCGCCACCTCCGCTGCTGGGCCTCTCCGGCCGTTCGTTCCCTTTCCTGCGCAGGGAACCCAGGTAGGACGCAGAGCGTTCCGTGCGCATGCGCACGTAACGCTCTTGCACTTTCGGGGGGATTTAAACATCCCCCCGAATTTTTTTCCAACTTTTAGCATTTTTGTGCACATGTGGGGACTGCCCCACGTGTGCACACACCTCTCCCTGCCCCTCAGCTGCCCCCGGAGCGCGGATTTAGATATCCGCACTCACGGGGGCAACTTCGCTATTAGTATAAGGATTAGGGAGGCCTTTTGAGCCCAAAGAACCCAACTACCAAGATGTGTTCCTAGTATGTAGCATAACCCCAATTGCTGGGAGAATACCCAGAGGAAAATGTCGTCCCCCCCCCCCCTTGCGGGTCGAAAGACTTAGACTAACTCTAATTTTCTGCAATTTGTGCTGTGCGAACAGGTGTCAGGGTGGATTGCTTAGCAGAAAACACAGAAAGCTCTGACTTGTTATTTTTAATTACAGGTTTATGGGGAACAACCCCCCAGCCAACCTTCTGATTCCATTATGTATAACCTAAACTTAGCCACGAATCAGCTGGGAGAAATGTTGGCCATGTAAAGTCCAAGCGTGTGATTATATTCCTATTAAAAGGGAATTAGATAGATTCTTGGAGGATCAATGGCTATTAGCCCTGGTGACTGAGGGGAACCTCCACATTCAGAGGCACTAAACCTCTGAATCCCAGAGCCAGGAGGCAACATCAGGGGAAGGCCTCGGCCTCTATGCCCTGTTGTTGGCCCTCCAGAGGAACGGGTTGGCCACTGGGTGAGACGGGATGGTGGACTAGATGGACCACTGGCCTGATCCAGCAGGGCTGTCCTTTCGTTCTTATGTTCCTTTGATACGAAGCCATTTTCTTTTCACTGTGTGGACAATAGTTTTTAAAAAGTGAGCCTGCAGGGGTGCCAAAGCTTGTTTGGGGAATTCCTGGAGATTTGGGGGGGTGGAACCTAGGGGGGATGGGTTTTGGGAAGGGGCGATGGCTGATCAGGGTATAATGCTGTTAAGTCGCTCGCTTAACAAAGAAGTCGGAGAGTGATTCAGCAAGCTTTATTCTAACTCGAACACAACTCCAACACGGATCAACATCTGATAGCCAGAACAGCCTTTACATTGCAGCTGTCCTACTTTTAAACATTCCCGGCTAATGTAGCCACACCCACTGTACAAATACCAACCAATAGGGTTGTTCGTATAAGGACCAATTACGGACGTTCCCGCTCAGGGAGCTTGCTGTGAAGTGATTGGCTTGTTACTTCCTGGGCTAGCGATACGATTGGATGTATTTGGATCCTAGCCCAGGATGAAGCTTAACATTGTTTTTCAAGGAGATGTTTCACATAGTACATTCTGCATTCCATGGCAGCTTTGGAATACACTACAAATGCCATCGAGTTCAGCCTCCAAGCAGCCACCTTCTCTTCTCTTAACTGATCTTTGCTGTCTGGAAATCAGTGGTGATTTTGGGAGATCTCCAGGACCCATCCAATGTTCCCTCTAAGCTGAGTTAGTGTGAGTTAGCTCACATTTTTTTAGCCTCCGGCTCACACGTTTTTGTCTCAGCTCAGGAAGGAGGGCTCCAGAGCAAACTAATTTATGCAGCAGCCAAATCGCTCACTCACAACTTTAAGGCCAGCAGCTCACAAAACAGAATTTTTGCTCACAAGTCTCCACAGCTTAGAGGGAACATTGGACCCATCCATCTTCAGGCCTCACCAGCAAGCCTATGAGCTTGAGTGATGTGGAGGGGGGAAACGCAGGCCCACTAAAGAGGAAAAACAAAACAAAACACCCAAGCAATTGGCCTCTGTTTCAAGTATTTCAGTAGAAAACATTTGGCCCCGAGAAGGGGGGGGGGAACAGTGGAAAGGAGGAGGACCTTGGGTGGAGGGGAAACTTCAGCCAGTTCTGAAGAACTGCTGTCACCCAGCACAGGATGTCTGTCCAGAGGTGTGAAATGGAAGCTAATACCAGCAAGTATTTTGCAAGACGAAACCCCAGCAGTCAAGGCAAACCTTTCTTCCAGCACATTCTCAGAGACTGCCAGAACCACACACAGCCTCCCTCACCCCTGGCAGAAGGTCTCAGCTCCAAAATAGGCCTTTGTTGAGTTACTCCACTGGGGATAACTGCTATCCATTATTCCGATCCCCACCCCCAACCCATCTCCGATCGGGCCTTTGCTCATGAGCTTGGACCGCCGCTCCTGTGATCCTGGCAAGGGTTCCTGTTCTTGGAGGACGGGATCCAAGCGGTTCCCTTTGATGTTGTCAAGCCATGACTCGCATTAAGCCTCCCTGCTGACTTCTTCGTGCTTTCTCTCCCTGGGACTACAAAGCCACGGGGAAAGGCAGCCTATTGTCTCAGGCTCACGGCCAAAACGACCCCGGGACTTTTGTTGTTACTGTGCAGTGCAGACGGTATGTCCGGGGCAAGGTCCAGAGCTTCAATGTTCTACGAATGTTGGGATGAGGTGGTGACATCTACCTTTCACCCATCGACTCGGTGTCCAGATGCTGTGGACAATCTGAATGATACAAAAGCATTAGTGGTCGGGAGAACCCCTGGTGGTGGTAGAAAGCACTGCCAAGTATCAGCCGACTTACGGCGACCCCATAGGGTTTTCAAGCCATTGCTTGCCTCCCCGTGGCAACTTTCTTGGTGGTCTCCCGGCCACGTACGAACCAGGGCTGACCCTACTTTGCTTCCAAGATCTGATGAGATCAGGCTAGTCTGGGCTATCCAGGTCAAGGCAAGAACCCCCTAGCTCCCCCCAAGAAACGGAAGTCTCTAGCACTGTCCTTGTTCTTTCCCTTGCACACGAAATTCAAGCAGCATCAAGATGTGCTGAAGGCTGGCCAAGGAGAGGACCTTTGCCAAATTGGCCCACGGTAGTCTTCTAGCAGTGTTGCAAAGGGGCTCGTTTGGTTCAATTGAAATCCTCTTGGATTTAACTTTTGAAATGTGCCACTATTGGCAGCGAGGCGATTTATTAAGACTACAAACAAACCATGCAATGTTTGGGGAGAGCCAGTCTGGCGTAGTGGTTAAGTGTGCGGACTCTAATCTGGGAGAACCGGGTTTGATTCCCCGCTCCTCCACTCGCAGCTGCTGGATGACCTGGGGCAAGCCATAGTTCTGACAGAGCTGTTCTTGAAAAAGAGCAGTTTCTGTCAGAGCTCTCTCAGCCCCACTTACCTCATAAGATCATAAGAGACGCCAATGTTGGATCAGGCCAAAGGCCCATCCAGTCCAACACTCTGTCACACAGGGGCCAAAAATACCAGGTGCCATCAGGAGGTCCACCAGTGGGGCCAGGACATTAGAAGCCCTCCCACTGTTGACCCCCCAGCACCAAGAAGACAGAGCATCACTTGCCCCAGAGTCCCTATCTATACCTTGTGGCTAATAGCCACTGATGGATCTCTGCTCCATATGCTTATCTAATTCCCTTTTGAAGCCATCCATGCTTGTAGCCGCCACCACTTCCTGTGGCAGTGAATTCCATGTGTTAATCACTCTTTGGGTGAAGAAGGCCTTCTTTTTATCTGTTCTAACCCGACTGCTCAGCAATTTCATGGAGTGCCCACGAGTTCTTGTATTGTGAGAAAGGGAGAAAAGTACCTCTTTCTCTACCTGCTCTATCCCATGCATAATCTTATAAACCTCAATCATGTCACCCCTGAGCTGTCATTTCCCCAAGCTAAAGTGCCCCAAGCGCTTTAACCTTTCTTCAAAGGGAAAGTGTTCCAATGCTTTTATCATTCTAGTTGCCCTTTTACGCACTTTTTCAAAAGCTATAATATCCTTTTTAATGTGTAGTGACCAGAACTGTACACAGTATTCCAAATGAGGTCGCACCATTGATTTATACAGGGGCATTATGATACTGGCTGATCTGTTTTCAATACCCTTCCTAATAATCCCCAGCATAGCGTTGGCCTGTCTTGACGTTTTCAGTGAGTTATCTAGTACGACTCCAAGATCTCTCCCTTGGTCAGCCACTGCCAGTTCGGACCCCATCAACGTGTATTTATAGTTAGGATTTTTGGCTCCAATGTGCATCACCTTGCACTTGGCCACATTGAACCCCATTTGCCATGTTGACGCCCACTCGCCCAACTTTGACAGATCCCTTTGGAGTGCCTCACAATCCTCACTGGTTTTCACCACCCTGAACAACTTCGTATCATCCGCAAATTTAGCCACTTCACTGTTTACTCCCAACTCCAAATCATGAATGAACAAGTTAAAAAGCATCGGACCCAGTACTGATCCCTGCGGTACCCCACTGCTTACCACCCTCCTCTGAGAAAATTGCCCATTTATACTCCCTCTCAGTTTCCTATTAATTAGCCAGTTTTTGATCCACGAAAGGACTTGTCCTTTTATCCCATGATTTTTGAGCTTACTTAGGAGCCTTTGATGAGGAACTTTATCAAAAGCCACCAGTATAATGGCCACCAGTAGGCCTCCCACTTTCCCAAAGGGACAGTCCACCCTTCAACCCGATTAGATTCTTCTCGGTCATCTCACAAGAGATGCATCAGATAGGCAAATAGGTGACATGATTGAGGTTTATAAGATTATGCATGGGATAGAGCAGGTAGTGAAAGAACTACTTTTCTCCCTTTCTCCCAATACAAGAATTTGTGGGCACTCCATGAAATTGCTGAGCAGTTGGGTTAGAATTGATAAGAGGAAGTCCTTCTTCACCCAAAGAGTGATTGACACGTGGAATTCACTGCCACAGGAGGTGGTGGTGGCTACAAGCATGGACGACTTCAAAAGGGGATTAGATAAATACATGGAGCAGAGGTCCCTCAGTGGCTCTTAGCCACAAGGTATAGGTAGGAACTCTCAGTCTGGGGCAAGGGATGCTCTGTATTCTTGGTGCTTGGTGGAGGGGGCAAGAGTGGGAGGGCTCCTGGTGTCCTGGCCCCACTGGTGGACCTCCTGATGGCACCTGGTATTTTTGGCCAGTGTGTGACACAGAGTGCTGGACTGGAGGGGCCATTGGCCAGATCCAACATTGGCGTCTCTTATGTTCTTATGTCTTGCCCAATATAATTACAGGCATCATTTTTACCACCCTATTCCACATTGTAGTTTAGTTTGAGGCATGGTTTCAATAGTTAAAAAACAGAGGAAGAAAAGAGAAAGAGAAAATGCTGTCGCAGTCACATAAAACGAGGCTCTGTGAGGTCTCAAAGAAACAGTGACGTTCCAAAATGGGAGAGCAGTTTTAACAAAACATGTGTCTGAGACGGGGTCATAAAAGTGATGCATCCCCAGATCAGATCGGGGACCACACATCTCGGGAGTTCAGATTTTATCGGAGGCCGTTCAGAGCCTCATTCCGCAGCTACCACGAAGAGTCCATTAGTAAGAAACCTTTGATATATCTCCTGCCAGCTACCTGGGGAGAGTCACTTCCATAACATTTTTAAAGAGATTGAGAATTCCAGCGTGGATAAAAGAATTGCTGCATTAATTGTAAGAAAATGAGCACGAGCTGGAGGAGGCCGACGTTCAATGTTTGCCTGGTGGGGTGTGTGAGAAGTACGCTTTAACCCCAAACTGCCTTGCCTGGGTCTATAATCGGTTGCTGGAGGAAGGCTTTGGGAGATAATCCTTTGGAAAGTTTCCATGGCTTGGTCCTGGATGGTTTGGGCTACTCCAATCTCACCCGGTCAGCCCTGGTCGATCACTGCCAGAACCACACACAGCCTCCCTCACCCCTGGCAGAAGGTCTCAGCTCCAATAAGAGACCACCAAGAAAATCCAGAGTTGCTACACAGAGGCTTGTCTTGAAAACCCGACAGGGTACCCGTTAAGTCATCTGCAGCTTGGTGGCCCTTCCCACCACCAAGTCTACGTGACACTCTGGTTAGACAAAGGTGGCATCTGACCCTTGAAATGTTGATTGGCCTAACCGGAGGCACCTCGATTTTCAATACAGCTTCCTGTTTGCCTTTCTTTGTCTTCAGGTTGCTACCCACAACTGGGACCTTGCAGGCGTGGGGACAATCTCATTGACATAATTTTATTTATTTATTTATCTATCTTTCTATTCAATTTATAGCCCTCCCTCCCCGCCAAGGCAGGCTCAGGGCGGCTTAGTAAAGGTAAAGGTTCCCTTGCTCGAAAGCCAGTCGAGTCCGACTCTAGGGTTGCGGTGCTCATCTCCGTTTCCAAGCCGAAGAGCCAGCGCTGTCCGAAGACGTTTCCGTGGTCATGTGGCCGGCATGACTAAACACCAAGACGCATGGAATGCTGTTTCCTTCCCACCGAAGTGGTCCCTATTTATCTACTTGCAATTTCTTGCTTTCGAACTGCTAGGTTGGCAGGAGCTGGAACTAGAGACGGGAGCTCACTCCGTCATGCGGCACCTGGGTCTCGAACTGCTGAACTACCGGCCTTTGACAGCTTGCAGTTCAGCGTCTTAACGACTTGAGCCACCGGAGCTCCCAGGCCGGCTTACATAAGGGTAAAACACATAACAACAGTTGAATGTATCATAAGGCCATCTAAGAACAGTTCAACATAAAACAATTCAATATCATAAAGTGCTTGTTGTTGTTCAGTCGCACAGTCGAGTCCGACTCTTCGCGACCCCATGGACAATCTCCCGCCAGGCTCTCTTGTCTTCCGCCGTCCTCCGAAGTTGGCTCAATTTCATGTTCGTTGCATCGCTGACACTGTCTAACCATCTCATCCTTTGCCGTCCCCGTCTTCTTTGACCTTCAATCTTTCCCAGCATCAGGGTCTTTTCCAGTGAGTGCTCCCTTCTCATTTGGTGGCCAAAGTATTTGAGCTTCAGTTTCATTATCTGGCCTTCCAGGGAACAGTCAGGGTTGATTTCTTTGAGGATTGACTGATTTGTTCTTCTTGCAGTCCAAGGGACTCTCAAGAGTCTCCTCCAGCACCATAGTTCAAAAGAATCTATTCTTCGGCGCTCGGCCTTCCTTATAGTCCAACTCTCACAGCCATACATGACTACTGGGAATACCATTGCTTTGACCATGCGGACTTTTGTTGGCAGGGTGATGTCTCTACTTTTTATCATGCTGTTTAGGTTCGCCATCACTTTCCTCCCAAGGAAATCTTTTAATTTCATGGCTGCTGTCACAGTCTGCGGTGATCTGGGATCCCAGGAACGTGAAGTCTGTCACTACTTCCACGACTTCCCCTTCTATTTGCCAAGGAGTGATGGGGCCGGATGCCATGATCTTAGTTTTTTTGATGTTGAGCTTCAAGCCCACTTTTGCGCTCTCCTCTTTTACCCTGAGCAAGAGGCTCTTTAGGTCCTCTTCACTTTCTGCCATTAGAGTGGTATCGTCTGCATATCTGAGGTTGTTGATCTTTTCCCCAGCAATCTTAATTCCCGCTTGTGATTCATCCAGGCCAGCATTTCGCATGATGTACTCTGCATATATATTAAATAAGCAAGGCGACAATATACATCCTTGTCGTACTCCTTTTCCTATGCTGAACCAATCAGTTGTTCCATATCCGGTTCTAACTGTCGCTTCTTGGCCCTTATACAGGTTTCTCAAGAGACATGTGAGGTGGTCTGGTACTCCCATCTCTTTAAGGACCTGCCATAGTTTGTTGTGATCCACACAGTCAAAGGCTTTAGCATACAGGAATTTCAGGGTAGAATGTTTTTGAGAGCCATTTTGGGGTAGTGGTTAAGAGCAGTGGACTCTAATCTGGGAGAACCAGGTTTGATTCCCCACTCCTCCACATGCAGCTGCTGGGTGACCTTGGGCGAGCCACAGTTCTCTCAGAGCTGTTCTCTCAAGACCAGTTCTCAGAGAGCTCTCTCAGCCCCACCTACCTCACAGGGTGTCTGTTGTGGAGAGAGGAAGGGAAATGAGATTGTAAGCTGCTCTGAGACTCCGAGTGAAGGGGTATAAATCCAATCTCTTCCTCCTCCTTCTCCTCCCCCTTCATCCCTTCATCAGTCCCTAAGGTGCTTCTGGACTCAAATCCAGTTCCGCTGCAGACCCGCATGGCTTCCCTCTGGAACTAGCAACACCCAGTCTCTCAAACTGAGCAGCCCACAGGCTTGCATCGGTAATTTCTTCACAACTGTGAAAGAAGCAACATTTTGAGTGCATTTTCATTTATGCATCCAAACGGTGCTCATCAGCACACAGGCAGCTGGCTGATCGCCCCTGTTGACCTGGGCTGAGAACTGACCAGAATTCTGGGGTTGATGGAAAATGTAGTTTGCCTGGCCTTCCAATGCAGTCTGAGAGACCGCAGAAATGACATTTCTTATCAGCCCTCTCAGGAAATCATGTTCGGAAAGGTTCAGAGGATTAATGTACAGGACAGCCTGACCTCAGGCAGAGCATCAGTTATATAAATGTTTCCCCTGTGTGCTTGCAAGCATAGAAGAGCGTTTGGTGAATATAATACATAGAAAACAAGGGCTCACAGAAATGTGAGCCATTTCCAGCTGAACATGGCAATGCTCTCCCGTCCTTCGATTTAAATGCATTCATTAAAATGCTTGCTGTACAGAAGGCCAACCACTCTGCTTACTTCAACGCAGCTTCAAAATATCGTTCCTTCTGAAAATACTGGAGCTCTTTGAAATGTTTTGGACAACATCCTCCGATGATTTAGGGCCCTCCAAATGTTTGCCTTGGAATCAAACCTTATTTCTAATTCATCCGTCTTCAGCAGTCTGTCAGAATGTGTGGTGGCCTGCCAGTTTTCACACCTTAACCAAAGAGTTATTCCCAATAAAAGTCACCGAGAAAGAAAATATCCTTATATACATAGCCATTCACTTCTTCTACCCACGGGAAATGCTTTTAATGTTCAAATTATTCCTTCTCTCCTCGGGCCCGTGTTTCCAAAACTGATGCTCACCTTTCCAAACATCACGGTGCAAAATTCAGTAGAAGGAGAAAGAGATTTTTATAACTTCGCCGCTTTCCTGTACCCTGCGTACACAGTGGTACCAAAATCCAGGGCCCTAGGATCCAGTGACGCTTAAATCATGGTTTTGGTGACTGGCACCTGAGTTGATTTGTGAGTACAGAAAGTGTAACTCTACTTCAGGTGGCACAGGGGTGGGGGGAGAGGAAGGTTTCTCCTCCTCCTCCTAATGCTGGGTTCCGGCTGCCATCTCCTCCGATAACATTGCATCCAATGCTCCCTCTAAGCTGTGGAGTCTTGTGAGCAAAAATTCTACTTTGTGAGCTACCGGCATTAAATCTGTGAGCGAGCGATTTGGCTACTGCATAAATTAGTTTGCTCCAGAGCCATCCTTCCTGAGCTAAGACAAAAATGTGTGAGCCGGAGGCTAAAAAACTGTGAGCTAGCTCACACTAACTCAGCATAGAGGGAACACTGGTCGTAATCAATGTTCCCTCTAAGCTGTGGAGTCTTGTGAGCAAAAATTCTACTTTGTGAGCTACCGGCATTAAATCTGTGAGTGAGTGATGTGGCTACTGCATAAATTACTTTGCTCTGGAGCTATCCTTCCTGAGCTGAGACAGAAATGTGTGAGCTGGAGGCTAAAAAACTGTGAGCCAGCTCACACTAACTCAGCAGAGAGGGAACACTGGTCGTAATCCCAAGAGCTCTCCTGCTACCACCTGGAGGTTGGCAACTCTGCTTGTTGTGCAACTTGGAGAACACTGCCCCTCCCCTGTCTTCTCATTCTCCACCCACCATGCTTAATTCCTCTTGCCGGTTCCCCCCCTCCCAGATGTTACACTCCCCTCCTCCAACCTTTCTCATCACTAATTTCATTTCTGTGTCTTTAGGCCCATTGCCAGGGGAAAAAAAGGTTGCCATTTGCAGCTCTGGGGCAGCTGAGAACTAAATGAAGATAATTAGGAAAAGGGAACATTTTCTTGTATTTAAGGGTCCCATTTTGGCCTCTAAAAAGCGTGTTGTCGTAAATAACAGCTGGAAAGCCCACAGCCTTCTGGATTCCTTTCTGTCACTCCAGAGAGGTGTTTGACTTTGCAATGTACACACCTTGTAGCATTATGGGGTGTATTTGTTTTCGTTATGAAGTAACCCAAGACAAAGGTTCACGGGCGATTATAGCAATCACCCTGGAACCACATGCACATGAACACACATGAAGCTGCCTTCGACTGAATCAGACCATCAAAAGAGATGACTAAGGAGGAACATGAGTTTATAAAATTATGCATGGGGCGGAGGGAGTTGACAAAGATCATTTTTTCTCCCTCTCCTCAAGGACAAGAATTCCAGGGCATCCAATGAAGCTGATGGGCAGTAGGTTCAAAACGGACAAAAGGAAATACTACTTTACACAGAAAGTGATTAAAATGTGGAATTCGCTGCCAGAGGACGTAGTGATGGCCACAGGAATAAACAGCTTTATAAGGGGCTTAGACAGATTCATGGAGGGTAAGTCTATCAATGTCTACTAGCCGTGGTAATTGAGGGAAACCTCCACATTCAGAGGCACTAAGCTTCTGAATCTCAGAGCCAGGAGGCAACATCAGAGGAAGGCCTTGGCCTCTACGCCCTGTTGTTGGCTGCCCAGAGGAACTGGTTGGCCACCATGTGAGACAGGATGCTAGTCTGATCCAACAGGGCTCTCCTATCAGTCTATCAAAGTCAGTATTGTCTACTTAGGCCCCGGTCACATGCGAGGATTCGGGCCGAGAGAGGGACGGATCGGATGCGCGGCAAATGGGCGCGATCCCACGGCAACATCTGGGAAGCGTTGCGTGCCCGTCACCAATCCGTCCCTCCCGCCCAAAACCCCGCACCAAAAAAGAACCACCTACCCAGGTGGTTAATCCAGAAAGGCCGCGGCAAGTGCGGCCGTGGGATCGC
>NW_015159723.1:466337-468760 GCF_001447785.1 Gekko japonicus | reverse complement strand
GGGAAGGACTCTGCTTCTTTTTACAGTCCCATTGTTGACTTCTTGGCCTCTGCTTTTATTGGGCTTTAATTCTCTGTTTTGATTTTATGATCCAAGACGCTGGGCTATCATCCGCTGCTGTTTTAGAGAGGAAACTGCATTGCATGTTGCAATTAATGGATCTTTGATGCTGGTGTGTTATCTATTTCTCTGGGAATTTTTTTTTTGAAAGATCAATGCAAGCGGCCTCAGGCAGAGTGTACAAGATTAGAATGTTTTAAAATAAGTAAATAAACATCAAAGCCGGCGGAGGGCGTTCAGGCATCGGAAGAAGTTATGCATCACCTGACCCTT
The DNA here is from genome assembly GCF_001447785.1 of Gekko japonicus. NCBI lineage: Eukaryota > Metazoa > Chordata > Lepidosauria > Squamata > Gekkonidae > Gekko > Gekko japonicus. The sequence goes on along the minus strand of NW_015159723.1, from coordinate 468,427 downwards.
AAATAATGATCCAGCATATCTAAACATACGTGCAGGCTAACAATGCCTCATCAAAGATATCTTTTGACATATTGGGTTGGATCCAAAGGTACTCTTGCTGTCAAGGAAGGGATGTTGTTACATTCATGGAAGGTAACCTGCAGTTTGTGGAATGAGTTTTCCACTCATGGAGGTATTGTTCAGCTCACGAGAGGAGTATTTCGCTCATGGTATGTACCCTCCTATTTGTAGAAGGTAACTCTCACTTTATAGGAGGGTCCTTCTGCTCATGGAAGCTTGCTTCAGAGAAGAAGAAGAAGAAGAAGAAGAAGAAGAAGAAGAAGAAGAAGAAGAAGAAGAAGAAGAAGAAGAAGAAGAAGAAGAAGAAGAAGAAGAAGAAGAAGAGTTTGGATTTATACCCCGCTCTTCACTACCTGAAGAAGTCTCAGAGCGGCTTACAATCCCCTTCCCCTCTCCTCCCCACAACAGACACCGTGAGGTAGGTGGGGCTGAGAAAGTTCTCTTGAGAACTGCCCTTGAGAGAACAGCTCTGAAAGAATTTATGACTGAACCTAGGTCACACAGCAGCTGCATGTGGAGGAGTGGAGAATCAAACCTGGTTCTTCCAGATTAGAGTCTGCACTCTTAACCACTACACCAAACTGAAGGAGTATTTCTTGAGGAAAATAACTTTCCACTTGTGGAAGGCATCTTCCACTCACGGAAGAAGAATTGTTCTCATGGAAGGCACCCATCACCCACATTAGGAGTGATTGATAGTAGCTCATTGGTAGAGCATCTGCCTTGTATACAGAAGGTCCTGGGTTCCATCCCAACATCTCCAGTTTAAAGGATTAGGTAGTAGGTGACACGGAAGAAGAATTGTTCTCATGGAAGGCACCCATCACCCACATTAGGAGTGATTGATAGTAGCTCATTGGTAGAGCATCTGCCTTGTATACAGAAGGTCCTGGGTTCCATCCCAACATCTCCAGTTTAAAGGATTAGGTAGTAGGTGATGTGAAAGACCTCTGACTGAGATAGGCGCACAGGAGTGGAGCTCCGACAGCAAGGAGCCCAGGGGGCAGGCACATGCAACAAGCCCCACCCCCTGCTCCCAGCAGCCCTCAGCCAGGCCACGAGGAGCAAGAAGTAGCCAGGTAAGTTGCAGAGCCCCCCCAGCCCATCTTCAGGTACAAGCTCTCCCTCCTCTGTGAGGGCAGATCTGCGCGTTCCCCTCCCCCCCATAGCTAGCAATCAAAAACAGTCTATTGGCACCTTAAAGACCAAGTTTTATTCAGGTACAAGCTCTTCCTTCTCTGTGAGGACAGATCTGCACGTCCCCCCCCCCCACGGGGGGTGTTGCCTTCTGACACAGTTCTGGTGATGTCAGGGTGTGTGGCATATGCAAATAAGCTATGCTAATGAGCTCCTGCACCTCTTTTTCTATGAATGACCCCTGGATGGGAGGCCACCAAGGAATACCAGGGTTGGTACACAGTGGTAGGCAATGGCAAACCGCCTCTGAATGTCTCTGCCCCGATGTGGATGGCCCGGGCTGGACTGGGCTTGTCAGATCTTGGAAGCTAAGCAGGGCCAGTGCTGGTCAGACCACCAAGAAAGTCCAGAGGCAGAAAATGGCAAACCACCTCTGAATGTATCTTGCCTTGGAAGCCTTACGGCGTCGCCATAAGTCACCTGCAATTTGATGGCCCTTTCCGCCACCATTGAGAGCTCTCCTTCTCTCTCTGCTGATGAGGAAAAGCCCCGGCTACAAAGCAAACCTCAGCGGTTTTTGTTGTTCAGTCGCACAGTTGAGTCCGACTCTTCGCGACCCCATGGACCAGCTCCCGCCAGGCCCTCCTGTCTTCCACCGTCCTCTGAAGTTGGCTCAATTTCATGTTCGTTGCATCAATGACACTGTCTAACCATCTCATCCTTTGCCGTCCCCGTCTTCTTTGACCTTCAGTCTTTCCCAGCATCAGGGTCTTCTTCTCCAGTGAGTGCTCCCTTCTCATGGGGTGGCCAAAGTCTTTGAGTTTCAGTTTCATTATCTGGTCTTCCAGGGAACAGTTAGGGCTGATTTCTTTTAGGATTGACTGATTTGATCT
>NW_015159723.1:453818-464915 GCF_001447785.1 Gekko japonicus | reverse complement strand
AACCATCTCATCCTTTGCCGTCCCCGTCTTCTTTGGCCTTCAATCTTTCCCAGCATCAGGGTCTTCTCCAGTGAGTGCTCCCTTCTCATTTGGTGGCCAAAGTATTTGAGCTTCAGTTTCATTATCTGGCCTTCCAGGGAACAGTCAGGGTTGATTTCTTTTAGGATTGACTGATTTGATCTTCTTGCAGTCCAAGGGACCTCAGCGGTGGGGTGGCATTAAAAAAGGCTTTCCAGAACTTATTAAAGACACTGGTCCGAAGATACGTCAACGGCTCCCAGCAAAGCGGACTTTTCTCAAGTGGCAGTTGTTGAATTGTGCCATGGCCGTGGCTAATAATAAACAATCATTCTTTAAAACTCCACGGAGGACTCTGTAAAACGGCCCGGAGAAACTGGCTGAACTGTGCAGTGTCTGAATATGCAGGTTGTCCTTAAGAATGTCCTCGGCACTTTATAAGGCTGGTGCAAGAGGGTTTTCACGAGCCCCCCTAGTGCTGCGGCCCCTGCCAAAAACGTCCCTGGTGCTTTTATGAGCGCTGACTTTCCATCGAGGGCCGAGAGCCCTCCAGAACAGGACTGGCTCCCTCTCAATCTTTGCACCTTGTAAAGCCTGGCCGGGACCCGAAACGAGCCCCTCACACAAAGCCCCCTCAGCATCGTGGGTAATGAAGAGTAAACAAGCGAGCAAATCTTTCCCGTGCTTTGCAGCTTTTCGGGCCGTGACCAAAGAAATAAAACAAGGAACTTACCGGCATTCTTTTAATCCTCAGCACTCGCCCGGCCTCCTTTATGGGGTGTTACACTGAGCCAGCGTAAATCCAACCCCTTGTAATAGGGTCACTGTTTGCTCAGCAGGTGTTGGGTGGATACAATGGCAGGATCTATTTTTGCAAGGAAGGGCGAAGCAGAGAGCCCCGTGGCTCCGGCACAGGCTACGTCCTCAACTTTGGCCTCCCTCCCCATGACTTTGGCTGCCTTCGTAGCCCTTTACCCCCCTCGACAACCCAACCGAATATTCGATTTGAAGGGCAGCAAAGGAAAGGGAGTTCACTCACTATTTTTGCTAGCACAGGGAAGCCGCTTTGGGTCCCCATTGGTGGGAAACGTGGGGTATAAATACAGTAAGAAGAGTAATGAGCTTTCCTGCCCAACCTTGTACTATTCTTTTCAGTTTATGAAACGGATTTCTCTTAAGATTCAAGGTGAATGCACAAGAAACACCCCTGAAATTTGCACACAATGTGAATGCACAAGAAATACTCCTGAAATACGTCATGTGAAAACACAGGAACCATTCCTTTGGGATTATTAAGGCACCCAACAACAAAAAAACCACCCCTTCATAATCACATCAATAAAAACTACGCAAGAGACAGCTCAAGCCACGCTTGCACTATTAAAACGCCCCAGGAAAGGGTTCGGACTGCAGCATGAAATCGTCTCAGGAGCAGCCCGTCGGTTCAGATCCATCCCACTGCGATTTAGGGAAAGCAAGGGGGCAAGGCCCATTTGTCATTGCCACTGGCGGTCCCCAGAGGGAGAAGCCCCCAGTGTCGCCAGGGTCGCTGGGGCTCGGCCAGCTTCATGCTGGTTGCCAGCAGCCATCCCAGGCAGATGCTCAATAGGAACTTCTCTGTAAAGGACTAATCCACTCCGGCATGGAAACATCCATCTGGCCCACCCCAAAGAAGAAGATGCTGTCACGTTGCAACTGACTCATAGCGACCCCATCCACGGGGCATTCCAGGGAAGGGACTAGCAGAGATGGTTGCCATTGTCTCCCTCTGCGTAGCGACCCCTGTCTCCCGTGGTGGTCTCCCATCCAAATACTAACCAGGGCCGACCCTGCTTAGCTTCTGAGATCGGACGAGGTCAAGCTATCCTAGGCCTTTCAAGTCAGGTCAGGAAAGATTTTTATTTTATTTATTTATTGATTGGTTCAATTTGTACCCCACCCTTCCCGCAAAGCAGGCTCAGGGCGGCTCACATCAGTCAAACCCAAGTTGACACATAAATCACAATTAAAATCCACATAAAATCATTTAAAACAGTACAGATATACAACAACAACAACAACAACACCTTTCGATTTATTTATCGCTCATCCTGCAGAGCTGCTGGCTCTGAGTGATTTACAGTTACACAAGTTTTCACACGGGATTAACAATGAATCATAGGGTAAGGGAGGACAACCTATAATTCTTTAAATCGCACACTTTTTGCAGCCGACGGGGATTTTGTTCAGCTGTAAGCTTCAGGCGTGTTCTGGTCGGCATTCACTTCGGCTTGGCTAGATGACATCAGTTCTTCCAGGACTACTTTGAGTCGTAGTGCCGCAGTGCCACCGCCTGGCCAGATTGGCCCATCACAGGCTTCTTAATGCCAAAGAGGTCTTTTTTCCCAGGCTTCCGAGCTGGACCTTCTGTTCGCCGGCAAACACCTCCCCCACGGGGGTTCATAAAGTGCTGGTGATGGTTGGTTAATTATTTACGATGGCGTATTTTAACAATGTGCCTGGAGATCTGGGAATCCTTCTGCTCATGATCTTTTGATATACGGGCGGCATAGGCTAGATGTCAGACCCAAGGGCCAGGACTCTGTAGAGGCCAGGTTCTGTAGTAGTGGTGGCTCCTTAATTGAAAGCCTGGTGAAAGAGCTCCATCTTGCAGGCCCTGCGGAACTGTAAAAGATCCCGCAGGGCCCTGATCTCCTCCAGGAGCTCATCCCACCAGTATGGAGCCACCACTGAAAAGGCCCTGGCCCTGGTGGTAGCAAGCCTGGCATCCTTAGGGCCTGGGAGGGTAAATCAGTTTTGAGACCCCAACCGTAGTGCTCTCTGGGGTATATATGGGGATGATGGGAAGTGCCATCAGACTTACGGTGACCCCTCATGGGGTTTTGAAGAGATGGTTTTTCGCCATTGCCTGCCTCTGCGTAGCAACCGTGGACTTCTATAGGGGTTTCCTGTTCAAATACTAACCAGAGCCAACCCTACTTAGCCTCCGAGCTCTGACAAACTCAGGCTAGTCTTGGTTATTCAGGCTGCTGGAGAGATATAGACCATTTGGAAAATTTTGTAACTTCTTAGTCTTCTTTGGGCTAGCAGGGAAACAAAGAGGAACCAGAGGTCGACTGACTAAAGTAGGGTTGCCAAGTATTACCTCTCCTGGAGCGCCACAACCACGCCACGCGGAAGTGACGTGATCACGCTGGGCACGCTGGGGGCGGGGGCACGACCATCTGAGGGAAAACCATAGAATTTCCCCTCGGATGACTGTGGCCCCGCCCCCAGCGTGCCTGGCGTGGTCGCGTCACTCCCGGGCGACGTGCACGTCACGTACTTTGGGGGTGGGGTTCCCCCTGGGGCCCGATCCGCCGGCGGCGGGGAACGGGCCTCTGGGGTGGGGGTTTTCCCGCCCCCCGGGGGGACTTGGCAAGCCTAAAGTCTGCTAGCCTTTTAAAATGGCAATATGATTAAGAGCAAGTTTTTCTCTTAGAAGTATAATTCCCTTCAGTCCTGTGTATACTTGTCGTGGCCCTTGCCTTCTTCGACTGGGGGAAAATATTTAAATGTAGGCTCTTCGGTACATGTTTTATTGTTCCGAAAATGGAAATCGTTTGCCCAGACTGTGCATGCTCACCCAAAGCCCCATCCTAGGGTTACCACATTTTGAAAAGCATGAAGGAGGGCATATTTCTCGACTGACTACTTCAAGCAAGTGATCACTGTGACAAATCTCACTGTAACTACCCGTCCTATTTAAACTGTGATCATCGTTAGTACCTATGAATATTCCTAAACTTCCAATCCACAAAGAGGACATTTTCACCAGCTTTTTAACAAAGAGCCCCACAGAGGACGGACACCAAAAAAAGAGGACATCTGGTAACTCTGCTCCCTCCCCAAAGCTGTGAGATACAGATGAAGGGAGGAAGCATCCGCAGAGCGGTCAGCAAAAGGGTTAACGCCTTCCCAAGTTGAAGGCAATCCTCAAGTCCTCCTGGCACTGCCTTTGCTTTCCAGTAGAGGGCAGCAAACCCAGTTTCTTCCAGCCAAATCAAATATGGCATGTGAAACTGAAACGGATTGGAATATGGGTAATTAAATATTTCCTGATCAGCACTCCAGTCCTAAACTCTATTCCACTTGACGTGAAATCCATCCTGCGGTCTCATTAAATCCCCCTTAATTGGTTTACTACTCATAAATGCAGTCTTGATTTTGCCCCACTTTAGAGACGGGCTGAGCACCAACCTGGAAGGTGGTGAGATGCTACAGAAGTGGGCCGTGGCAGCCCCATCGTCCCCTCATTCTTTGCCCTGGAAAAGAAGAAGAAGAGAAGAGATTGGATTTATACCCCGCCCTTCACTACCCGAAGGTGTCTCAGAGCGGCTGACAAACGCCTTTCCCTCCCCCTCCCCACAACAGACACCCCGTGAGGTGGGTGGGGCTGAGAGAGCTCTGACAGAAACTGCTCTTTTTCAAGGACAGCTGTGCCAGAACTATGCCTTGCCCAGGGTCATCCAACAGGTGCAAGTGGAGGAGTGGGGAATCAAACCCAGTTCTCCCAGATTAGAGTCCGCGCACTTAGCCACTATACCGAACTGGCTCTCCAATATGTAGGACCTCTTTGCTGTATAATAGGTAGCAGTGTAAGTACGAGGCTATTGCTGTAATCTGTGGGATTGGGTTGGCTACCTTTCCCTTAAATGGGTAGCGAACCAGAGAAGGTTTTGCCGCATTGTGGTTCAAAAAGCAAAATCAAATAAGTGGGGCATGCAGTGCCTTAGGGGGAATGCCCAGTGTTCATGCCTACTGACTGCTACCACCATTGAGATGATGACGATGACGACCAGGGGTCCTTTCGTAGAAAAAGAGGTGCAGGAGCTCATTAGCATAATTCATTAGCATAACTTATTTGCAGATGCCACACCCCCTGACATCACCGGAAGTGTGTCAGAAGGCAACACCCACCGCTCAGGCTCCTAGGGTTTGGGATGGCAGGTCATGGGGGGGGGGGGAACGTGCAGATCTGTCCTCACAGAGGAGGGAGACCTTGTACCCGATTAAAACTTGGTCTTAAAGGTGCCACTGGACTGTTTTGGACCAGGGGGCCTGGGGGAGCTCTGCAACTTACCTGGCTGCTTCTTGCTCTGACTGAGGGCTTCTGGGAGCAGGGGGTGGGGCTTGTTGCATGTGCCTGCCCCCTGGGCTCTTTACTGCTGGAGCTCCGCTCCTGTGCGCTCCTGCAGGAAATGACCCCTGACAACGACAGTGACTACGATGAGGATGATTTATTCAATTTGTACCCTGCCCTTCCCAGAAACAGGCTCAGTGCGGCTTACATTGGTTGGTACATAAATAACCATTAAAACATGTTTGGGTCTTCTTCGTTGCAGAGTTTGTTCTGCCTGCACATTTTAGCTCAGGGAGTCATGGCATGCACCCCTCTCCCCCACATCTCTTAATTGCTTGACCCAATGGCCTTCAGCCCTGGGAGGGAGCCAGGTTCACCTTTTGTGCAGAAATGGGGAAGGAGGGAGGGCTTGCAAAGCAGAAGGAAGCAGGGCTGGATGGCTGCACCTGCCCATGCACCCCACTCAGTATTTGGGCAGAGGCTGGCCTTGGGGAGGCAGGGAGATCCGAGATCCGAGACTTGGCTGGGGGTGGGGGTTGTGGCTGTTGAGCACAGTGCGGTCACCTGCTGAACCTGTTTGGTGTAGGGTTTGCAGCATCCCTCACACAGAGTGTGCCGCGCATTCCAAACATGGGACATGGAAGCTGAACTGTGAGTCCTGCAAAATTTTGGCCTATGTGAGGTGGTGGAAGACCATCAGAAAAAGCCTCATTGGTGTTGGAAATATGTATGTTGCAAGGTCTAAGATTCAGTCATTATAGGGTTAATCTGTTTACCTTGTGTGCTATTGTTTAGCCTAACCTGGAAGGAAACCTGGCACAGAGCCAATGGAAAGAAAGCCCGGGAAACTGAAGTCTGTTTACTAACAATCATTGGTTAATGCATTCAGGTGATTTCCTTCTAGGGGTCAAGAACAAAGAAGAATCTCCATTATTACCAACTAGTGTGATCAGTCTGTAAAGATGTTTTCTTAAGTCTGTTTGTTGTTTTGTAGATTTCCTGTGTACCCTTCCCATTAGAAATAAAGATTTTTACATAGAAAGAAAATGCTTGCTCTCCAGTGAACAAAGATCCATTGCAAGCTCTGAATATCTATCTATTTTTACCATTTTTTCCAACAGTTGGATCAAGCCATGAATCCGTGTGGTCCAGCATTCTGTTTCCCATGGTGGACAACCACATGCCTTTGGGAGGCCTGGAAGAGTGGCCCGGAGAAAGGAGAAGCCTCATGGACAATGAAGCTTCCTTAGACTGAATCACATCCTTGGTCCGCCAGAGTCCGCTTTGCCGGCTCCGGCTAGCAGACTATCCAAGGATCCACAGTTGTGTAACAATAACCAGTGATAAATATAAAGAACGGTGTAGCACAAAAAATAAAGCACTTAGTCTAATTTATATCTAATGTAGGCTTGTAGCTACAGTGGGGCATCTTGGGGCAAGCCCCCCTGACTTACTAGCAAGCCCCCCCCGACTCCCCATCCAGCCCAGGGCCCCAAGCAGGGAAGGAGCCGGGTATTCCTTTAATTTGATTAGTCAGTGCCCCCTAAGAAATTTAAATGCCCCCCCGACTTTAAAAATCCTGGCTATGGGCCTGATCTCATGTGTATCTTTACCTTTGTACACAATGCAATGCAACTCTATTCCCATTTCATATCAACTAAAATATACAACAACAATGAACCTTGAAACGATTGGTAAAGATTGGAAACAGTTCACACATATCATTGAAACTCCCACAAGGGAGAAAAAACTTTGGAACCAAGCCTAGAATTAAAGTCAGCCGCCCAAAAGGACTTGGCATCATAAAACGGAGTCTTTTAAGCCACCCAAGTCTTGCTATAAATGACGATATTTCACGTGGTCATTCAGACAGCCGTGACGCTGCTCCCAGATCCGGCCAACGTTTCGAATCTTCATCAGACCAGAGTCTTATACGCTGGTATTTTCCAGTGTAATTATACAGACAATATTCAACGAAGCACCAGTCTATAAATAAACTCGACAACCGACAATAGTTCAGTGCTTTCTGTAGCTGGTACTGCTACTCAGACTGGTGGCAGCTCTCTGGGGTCTCAGGCAGAGGTCTTTTGTATCACCTACTGCTCGGTCTTTTTAGTTGGAGCTGCCAGGGATTGAACCTGGGACCTTCTGCATGCCAAGCAGATGCTCTACCACTGAGCTGCTGGATCCTCCCCAGCCACCTCCTTCTGTCATTGCCCTTAAGCACTGACATTGAGAAGGTTACTGCCTCTGAACATGGAGGTTCCAGTTAGTCATTGTGTAAAGGTAAAGGTTCCCTTGCTCGAAAGCTAGTCGAACCCGACTCTAGGGTTGCGGTGCTCATCTCCGTTTCAAAGCCGAAGAGCCAGCGCTGTCCGAAGACGTTTCCGTGGTCCTGTGGCCGGCATGACTAAACACCAAGGCGCACGGAACGGTGTTACCTTCCCACCGAAGTGGTACCTATTTATTTACTTGCAATGTCTTGCTTTCAAACTGCTAGGTCGGCAGGAGCTGGAACTAGAGATGGGAGCTCACTCCGTCATGCGGCACCCGGGTCTCGAACTGCTGAACTACTGACCTTCCACAGCCTGCAGTTCAACTTCTTAACCACTTGAGCCACCACAGCTCCTAGTCATTGTGTAGGACAAGGGAAAAAGAATGTGATTTCCAAATGTGATTTCTGACACTCTCTCCTTGATGTATATTGACAGCTGTCACTGTGCCAGAATCTTCTGATTAGAGCAACTTATAGTAGAATATTTTTTGTATAAGGAGCCATATTAAGCAAAAGTATTATAAGAAGCCTCTGTAGAATGAATTAGGATGCGATAAGAATGGAATGCTATTTAGAAGTTGCAAGGCCACTGAGAGCGAAGTTTAAGGTGATTCACAGCCCTTATCAGCTAGCTCTCCACATGCAAGCCCAGGAAGGGACCCAGTGTTCTCTAATGTTCCCAGTGTTCTGAAGACAAGATAAACAAGTGTACTTACTGACACCACTGAGAGATGCACTGAGTCAAATGATGCTTGTATGATGTTAACTGCTTGGTACCAATTAGAGACTCTTTAATGTATAAACTCTTTGTGATGTCATTTGGGGTGTAAGACCTTCTGCCCTCCCTGATTGGGGCAGAATACAGTTTTGGATGAAGAGCTAAGGTACTCAGCCCTGTTTCCCCTGTTTTAAATGCGTTAAACAGATAGTCATCTAACTCGTTGGATTCCAACTGTGTGTTTCCAGTTCGGCAGCGGGAGCATGCAGCCACAGATTTGTGTATCGATTGTGACCAGCAGCCATTAATGCACTTATGCCCCATGAGTGCTGATTTACGTATTATAGATTTCACAGGTTGTGTCTAGTGTCCCCACCCTGTATCATAGTCAGGTGTGAGTGTGCCCCCCCCCAGTTGCTGCAGCAGAATGGCGGATTCAGACTGGGAGCGAGGCAGGCAGAAAGGCAGGGGTTTCACCTCTTTTCCTCCATGCCATTTTCCCAGCCTGAAACACTTGGGGCTCTCTGTTTGGTTCATTGTAACCAGTGCTCCCTCTAAGCTGAGTGAGTGTGAGCTAGCTCACAGTTTTTTAGCCCTCCGGCTCGCACGTTTTTGTCTTCGCTCAGGAAGGATGTGGCTCCAGAGCAAACTAATTTACGCAGCGGCCGAATCACTCGCTCACAACTTTAAGGCCAGTGGCTCACAAAGTAGAATTTTGGCTCACAAGACTCCCATAGCTTAGAGGGAGCACTGGTGAACTCTATGAGGGAGTGTGGATTGTAAAAATCCCCCCCCCCTGCACCCCCTTCCAATCAGGAAAATGGTGCTGGTGGTCGGAGAAAAGAGACTGAAGCATTTGTCCCCTTGCATAAAACATGAGAATTATTTTTTCATTTATGATGATCAGGGACTAGGGTTGCCAACTGCAGATTGATAAATTCCTGGAGATTTGGGGGTGGAGCCTGGGGAAAGCAGGGTTTGGGAAGGGGGAGGCACCACAGTGGGGCAGAATGCCATAGAGTCCACCCTCCAGAGGAGCCATTTCCTCCAGGGGAAGTGATCTCTGTTTTCTGGAGACCATTTGTAATTCCAGGAGATCTCCAGGTCCCACCTGGAGGCTGGCAACCCTGTTCGGTCTGGCAGGTTTATTATCTTGCACGGGAAATGTTGAACTCCCTGATACCCTCACAATTCTAGCAATGGCAACCGATATACGGAAAGTGATGAGTTCCTGCCAGCTACCCAAAGGTTTCGCCTTTAGTTTTCTGTTGTTCTAAGGAGCAGCGAATTAATTCATAGCGGAGGGCCCTTGAATGTGTTGTTTTGAGTCTTATCTCTGCCCGGGATGGAAAAATATTTGGACCGCGGCGTGTTCTCTTCCTTTAATCCCTGACAAGAACTTTGAGGGAGGCAATTGTGAGGACCGTGCTTTGAATTAGGGATGGGGCAGGAACTTCATTAACATACAGATTTAATGACAATAATAACAACACCCACCCACCCACCCCTTTCCGATTTAGGACTGTCGCTCCATGTTGCTTCCCGCAAAGCGGCATGTTCTCATGAGAGACCTCCACAGGTTGTTTGAAAATGTGGGCTCCTTTCCCAGCCCGAGAGCCGTTCTCCGCAGCCAGTTTCCTGAGCTTGCTGACAGAGCTGTCTGGATAGGCCCCGGCTTTGCATTCCAAGAAGTCTTCGCTCCAAGTCAGCCTTGCTGGGCCCGGTTTCAAACAAACACAGGCAGACCACCACAGTCCAGAGCCCAATGTGGGACTGGCACTCCAGGCCTGGGAGATACGAAGCATAAATCACTAGGGGTGAGTTCAGACACACACGTGGGCGTCCGGAGTCTTGCCAGTTCGGTCTGCCGGAGGAGGGAGGTTGAGCAAAAGGGGCTTGCTAGAAACTGGAAGGGGGTGTGTGTGTCGGCTTTTTGCAGGCAAGGGCTATTGGGAAGGAACCAGAGGTGTTGCCCTTGGGCCAGAAAAAAACATGTCTAAGCAGGGCTATTTTTGGGCAGGAACGCACAGGAACGGAGTTCCGGCTGGCTCCCGAGTTGGCCACGCCCAGCAGGAACTCATTAGCATAATAGGCCACACCCAACAGCAGGAACTCATTAGGATTGGCTACATTAGGGGTGTGTGGCCTAACATGCAAAGAAGTTCCTGCTACAAAAAAGGCCCTGGGTTTTGACAACAAACAAGGTAAACAGAATAAGAAGCAAAAGGTGGGTGTGGCTGGATGACCACACTTCTGGTAACATGTGGGTGTGGCCTAATAGGCTAATGAGCTGTGCCGTCAGGGGTGTGGCCTAATATGCTAATTAGTTCCTGCTGTTGGGTGTGGCCTGTTATGCTAATGAGTTCCTGCTGGGCTTTTTCTACAAAAAGAGCCCTGTAAAGGAATACCTGAAGATCTCCTGCTTTTACAATTGATCTCTAGATGATCAGGATTAGTTCCTCTGGAGAAAATGGCGACTTTAGAGGGTGGAGTCGATGGCATCGTCCCATGCTGATGTCTCTCCCCTCCCCGAATACCTGCTTTCCCCTGGTTCCAGTCCCCAAATCTCCAGGTATTTCCCAATCCAGACCTGGCAACCCTACTAAGGAACTGATAACTTTGTAGAGTTGCCAACCTCCAGGCAGTGGCTGGAGATCTCCCAGGATTATAAGTGATCTCCAGGTGACAGAGATCACTCCCCCTGGAGAAAACGGCTGCTTCGGGAGGCGGACGCTAGAAGAGAAGGAGAAGAGATTGGATTTATACCCTTCCCTTCACTACCTAAAGGTGTCTCAGAGCGGCTTATAAACTCCTTTCCCTTCCCCTCCCCACAACAGGCACCCTGTGAGGTAGGTGGGGCTGAGAGAGCATTGACAGAAACTGCCCTTTTTCAAGAACAGCTGTGCGAGAACTATGGCTTGCCCAAGGTCATTCAGCAGGTGCAAGTGGAGGAGTGGGGAATCA
>NW_015159723.1:449154-453517 GCF_001447785.1 Gekko japonicus | reverse complement strand
CTATTAGATTGTACAAACTGATTATTATTGTTGATATTGCATGCAATGAACATATACCTGTTTTAGAATATTATGAGTAACACACAATGCACTTTATAAGATGGAACATATAGAACACTTTAACTTATAAATAAGGTTTTTGCAGTGTATATATGTGTTGTTTGACTCTTCTAACACTGCAGCTCGAGTTTCCACAGCCTCCAGGTGAGGCCTGCTAACCGTGCAGAATTACAACTGATCTCCAGATGATAGAGGTCCGGGGAAAAATGGAGGCTTTGGTGGGTAGATTCTACAGCATCATACCCCACTGAAGTCCCTCCTCTCTGCTAACCCTGCCCTCTTCAGGCGCCCCTCCCAAATCTCCAGGAATTTCTCAACCCAGAGTTGGCAACCTGAGCTGTAGTGCTAGGAGCCCTCCAGGCCCCTCGCAGAGGTTGGCACCCTCATGACTGGCACGCAAGCCTGGAGGAATCCTCACGGTTTCGCTTATCTGGATGCAAATGTGGCCGACACACTTGGCATCTGGTGTCTGCTCAGCTGCCTATCAGATCTGGTGAAAGAGGAAACAAGGGCCCGTTCTGCATCTAGCATTCGCTCCGCTGTTTTACCAAAGCCACACTGGAACAGAAAAAGATGCAGCTCAAAGCCACATTCAGATACCCTGGCAGGGTTGCCAAGTCTATTTACCTTGGCGGCAGGGGAGCCTCGCTGGGCTCCGGGAGGCGTAGATGGATGTGCGCGCGCGCAAAGCGTGCACGCGCCGCCAGCACGTCCCGGAAGTGACGCGCTACGTCGATCACGTTGGGGGCGTGGCCCCGATCATCGCAGGGAAAACCATAGAGGTTTCCCTCCGATGATCGGGGCCACGCCCCCAACGTGATCGACGTGGCTGCGTTACCGGAGGTGACGCAGCCACGCTGCGCTTCGGGGGGCAGAGTTCCCCCCGGGGCCCGATTCCACGGCAGCGGAAATTGGGCCTCCAAAGCGGGGGTTTACCCACCCACCCCGCCCCCACTTCGCAGCCCTATACCCTGGGCCAACGCCATACCGACTGCAGAGTCGCCCCTGAATGGCCATAAAACAAATCTACGCAACCATGAAACCGAGAGGTCGAACGGAGTGAAAGCGGCATGCAGTCTGGGCACTGCCATGAAATCCGACAATCGATCAAAGTGAAAGTGGTGTGCAATGCAGAGGGGGATTTCTGTTTCAGCCCGGGGTTTTAGTAAAACAGCGGCGCAAATGCCACACGCAGACTGGGCCGAGGAGGAGGAGATGCTGAAAAACCGGATCTGCGGAAGGGAGTTTGCTTGTCTGAATGAGCCCTGTTGAACTAGTGAGGGCGCATTCCTTCTGGTAGTGACCAGAGAAGTCGTTGCGATCTGCAGCAAGAATGGGCTGCTGGTTCCCACGTCAAGACTGGGGAGACGGATGAAGCAAGCGCATTCCAATGAGATGGCATCACGAAAAGGACAGCCAATGCCATTTGGCGCTCTCTCTCCACTGGCCCGGCCGTTCCCTTTGGTGGAAGCACCTTCCGTCCCTTATTCCTTCCTTTTCGACCAGGTGTGGTCGGAGTTCTTCACATTTCTCAGTCCCCGCTCCAGAGTCCAGACTGCCTCCCGCAGTTTCGCAGATATGAAAAATGATGGGGGCGGAGGGGAGGGAACCTGAGGCACACTGGTAGAGCTAGGGATGCCACCTTTGGCTTGGGAAATTCCTGGAGATTTGGGAGAAGTGGCTGGAGAGCACGGCGTTTGGGGAAGGGAGGGAGTTCAGCAGCAGCAGCAGAAGAAGAAGGAGAAGAAGAAGAAGAAGGAGAAGAGATTGGATTTATATCCTACCCTTCACTTGGAGTGGCTTACAAACTCCTTTCCCTTCCCCTACCCACAGCAAACACCCCGTGAGGTAGGTGGGGCTGAGAGAGCTTTTTTTGAGAGCCAGTTTGGTGTAGTGGTTAAGTGTGCGGACTCTAATCTGGGAGAACCGGGTTTGATTTCCCTACTCCTCCACTTGTACCTGCTGGTGTGACCTTGGGTCAGTCACAAGCTCTGGCACAGCTGTCCTTGAAAAAGAGCAGTTTGTGTCAGAGTCTCTCAGCCCCACCTACCTCACAGGGTGTCCGTTGTGGGGAGGGGAAGGGAGAGGAGTTTGTAAGCCGCTCTGAGACTCCTTTGGGTAGTGAAGGGCGGGGTATAAATCCAATCTCTTCTTCTTCTTCTTTTGAGAACTGCTCTTTCCAGAACAGCTCCGAGAGAACTGTGACTGACCCAAGGTCATGCCAGAGCTGCATGCGGAGGAGTGGGGAATGACACCCAGTTCTCCCAGATTACAGTCTGCACTCCTAGCCACTACACCAAACTGCCATGCAGTCCAGCTAGAGTTGCCAGATCCATCTTTGTCCCCAGCGGGGGACTTTGGGGGTATTCCCGGAGGGGGCAGGGCTTCCCCAACGTGATGACGTTGGGGACATCCGGGCTTCAAGCCCCGCCCCTGCGGAGATGGTCCCACTGGCTGTGAGCCGCAGCCAGAGGGCCCCACCTGCCCGATCTCCAAGTGGAGATTGGGCGCACGGCCAGCGGCTGCCTCTCTTCCTCCTCTCTTTCAAGAGAAAAGGGAGAGGGGTGGCTGCGGATGATGGGGCTTGGGTGGTGGTGGTTAGAACCCTTCAAAAAGCTGGTCTGGCAAGCCTAAATCCACTCTCACCCTCAGCCTCAATCCACCCTCAGAGGCGGCCACGGCCTCCAAGGGAACTGGTTTTTGTAGTCTGGGGGTCTGTCTGAATTCCAGGAGTAGGCCAGGCCCCAGCTGGAGATTGGTAACCAGGGCTATTTTTGGGCAGGAACGCACAGGAACGGAGTTCCGGCTGGCTCCCGAGTTGGCCACGCCCAGCAGGAACTCATTAGCATAATAGGCCACACCCAACAGCAGGAACTCATTAGGATTGGCTACAGTAGGGGTGTGTGGCCTAACATGCAAAGGAGTTCCTGCTACAAAAAAAGGCCCTGGGTTTTGACAACAAACAAGGTAAACAGAATAACAAGCAAAAGGTGGGTGTGGCTGGATCACCACACTTCTGGTAGCATGGGGGTGCGGCCTAATATGCTAATGAGATGTGCTGTCAGGGGTGTGGCCCAATTTGCTAACGAGTTCCTGCTGTTGGGTGTGGCCTATTATTCTAATGCGTTCCTTCTGGGCTTTTTCTACAAAAAGAGCCCTGTTGGTAACCATGGCTGGCACACGGAAGTCTCTCAAGGATTTCTGGCAGGAGTTGCTGGAAACGCCTGCCTGTGTTGGACTCTCACTGACATTAAAGCAGTGGGCCCATTAAGCCAAGGACTGACTCACTGGAAGGCAGCTTATTGTCCCGGGGAGCTTTCAATAAAGCCATTTCTCCCTACAGTAATTGCTGGTTTCTCTGGCTCCCCACTCGCAGGGTAGGCGGGATATAAAGTGCTTTCGTCTAAATTTAAGGAAGAACTTCCTGACGGTGAGGCGTGCTTGACACTGGAACAGTCTCCCTGGTGAGGTGGTGGATTCTTTGTCGTTGGAGGTGAGCCAGTTTGGTGTAGTGGTTTAAGTGCGTGGACTCTAAACTGGGAGAACCGGGTTTGATTCCCCTCTCCTCCAGTTGCACCTGCTGGATGACCTTGGGCAAGCCATAGTTCTGTCAGAGCTGTCCTTGAAAAAGAGCACTTTCTGTCAAGAGCTCTCTCAGCCCCACCTACCTCACAGGGTGTCTGTTGTGGGGAGGGGAAGGGAAAGGAGTTTGTAAGGCGCTCTGAGACTCCTTTGGGTAGTGAAGGGTGGGGTATAAATCCAATCTCTTCTTCCTCTCTTCTTCTTAAAGTATTTCCGGCATTGGCAGGGGTTGTGCTAGATGACCCTGGTGGTCCCTTCCAACTATGAGATTAAATAAATAAATAACATACAATCCGTAGGGCATTTCTATTCCACCTTCTCTCCAAGGCGCTCAGGCTATTAGATACACGGATAATAAACAGGGCATCTAAAGATGCAAATCTGAGCACTGAGTTTGTCGGCCATCCTTTCCAAAGGAGCATAAACCTCCTTTGGATTTCAGTTTGACCTTTGGTGCCCCAACCAGTGCGCATGATGCATGTGCGGTGATACAAATGCTCAGCCGCCTGTTCTCTCCTTGTCTTCCCAGCCCAGAAAGGAAGCCGGTCTTTCATTTCCTGGTTCAAGAGGTTATCTGGGTGTTGCAGGGTGACGTATTGGAGTTCACTTCATGTTTGGGGAGAGACAGACCAGAGCCTTGTTCGGAAGAAGGAAACCTTAAAGCTTAGGAAGTCTCACATTTCCTGCCCATAGCTCATAAAGATAGGAGCTGTTCCTCGGA
>NW_015159723.1:435857-449108 GCF_001447785.1 Gekko japonicus | reverse complement strand
CGGAAGAGCCAAATCGAAGGGAAAAGAGGCAGGAAGTGTGTTAGGTGAGGTCTCGCTTTGGTTTAAGCAAAGAGGTGTGACCTATTCAAAGCAGAGCATGTTTCGGTCACCAGGAGGTACCAGTAGCCCAATTCTGTACACATTTGTACGGGCTTGTATCTGAGTAAGTGCACACAGGATTGGAGCCAAGACAAGTCGCCAGTAGCCCAATTCTGTACACGTTTGTACGGGCGCACAGGATTGGAGCCAAGACCAGTCTGATGATGTGTGCCATCGACATCAACTTCTTTTGCTGGTAATTTGAGGTGAGAATAAGAACGTCTTCACACAAGATGTGTGGATGGCTGTTGGCTTTTTGTTGTTGTTCAGTCGCACGGTCGAGTCCGACTCTTCGCGACCCCATGGACCAGCTCCCGCCAGGCCCTCCTGTCTTCCGCCGTCCTCTGAAGTTTGCTCAATTTCATGTTCGTTGCATCTATGACTTAGCCAGCCTTTAAAAGAATTAGATAAGTTCCCTTATTGAAAAAGCGCCATCCTCCACTCACCCCTTTTACTTTCCCAAAGGCAGAACTTCAAGAAGAAGAATTAGGTTGTGACAGGAAATGAAAAGGGAACCGAGCTGGGACAGTAAGGAGACTTGGGAGATGGAAAGGTCTGGTACCCAAATGTTCTTATGGAGATAAACCTTCGGGGGAAAATGTCTCTCCCCCCCTCCCCCCGCTCTGGCCAGCCAAGATGCAATTGCACAGGCCTGCAAGCCAGGCAACGCTTGCTTGTTGTACGCTTAAGTGATCTTGACAGCCCAAGATGTTTGAGCGCAAGTCGCATTTATGCTTTCCACGAGGATTGAAATCTGGGAGGCTTTTCAACATGCGTTCCTGACGCCAGGCCTTTTTTTCCCCGTTCTCTTCCTCTTGCTCCGAAAGAATGCCAGCATCTGGGCTGTGCTTCATGACAGCCGAAAAAGTTGTACGCGTTCCATTTTGTGTAGCTCCTTTGTACAGGCTGAACATACGCAAACAGCCCCCCTCCCCCCCAGTCCTGATTGCTGTTTGAATGTGTTTTGTTTCCCCCCACTTTGGTGTGAATTAACTTGGATTTTTCAGGGACAGTCCTTTCCCATTTATTAGAAAGGTACGGGGTTAATTTGATTTTTTCCTGTTCGGCAAACACTTCTCTAGTGAGCAATCATACAAACAGAACGCAGCAGAGATAAAAACCTCTGCTTTGTGTTTGATGTGTCATGATGGAGCACCTTTCCCAAAATGAGATCGCTGAAAATATTGTCATGCCTGACATAAGCTGCACGTTTTGTTTCTTTCGTGAGCCCTACTCTGCTAATGGAGGTGGCGAGATGGACCGCTCCGTTGCAGATGAATGTGGGTGTCCAGCACCTGATAAAGCCCCCGTCAATCAAGCCCCCATCTAGCCTTGTGAAAGAAACTCTTTGGGCTTTAAAAAGACAGCCTCTTTCATTGGCTTGACATAGTGTTATATATTTGCTTATGTGTTATGCTATGTAACCTAAACCGGAGCTTCAGGCACGGGCTCCATTGACTCCCAGGTATTCTAAATCCTGCAGTCAGATTGGTCGCTGTTGCGTAACAGACCAGTCTGGAAAGGCTCTGACCTTTGGCGGGAATGAATCCCATTGGTCCTAAGCTGTCAATTGTAATGGGTCATTACTGTGCTAGGAGGTGTGGCCTCACTGGTTCAAAATGTATATAGTTGCATCGTTGTAGGAGTCTTATTGCTGTGTTGCTGTGTTCTGAGCTGAATAAAGAAATCACTGTTTTGGAAACGCTGCCTCAGTCTCAGTATATAACACATAGGAAATGCCCAGATATCTTTTATTGGGCAATAAAGACCTTGAAATAACAAAATAGTGACGATTAAGGTGTGGGTGAGAGTATTTAAGGAACAGGCTATTCCAAGGATTCCTACGGAAGGAACCTTAACGAGAAGAATTAATATGAATAACTGATTACTGAGCTTGTTTCCCCTGATGTTTTTGCCATCATCGTCATGACAGTGAAATGTATTTTTCTGTCAGCGCAAATGTAGAAGAGAGAGAGAATGACCAGCTAACCAATTTTGGCAACACATCACAAAATCACACGTTTCGAACTGAGCCGAGCCAAGCTGGAAAAATACTCTGTTTTTTTTAAATCTTCCACATTTTTGGTCCACTTTGAAAAATGGATTTGAGATGCTCCCATTTTTGTGAATCACTTATAGCCTGCAAGTTAAAACAGAACAACCAGGGAAGAGAAAAAGAGCGTCCGAATCCTGAAACGTTTCTCCCCAACGTGAACTTATCCAAACAAGCAAACCCATCAGAGAAATAATTATGGACACCTCATACACTTCTTTGGATAAGCCTCTAAATAGAAATATCTCTAACTAGAAATAAGGCTCGTTGTGGAAATAAATACAACGAGCTCTAGAAAGAGGCTCTTGGAGAGTGCCAAGTCCTTGGGCACTCAGCGTCAATGTGCCGTGGCGACCTCAGCAGGGTATAATGACATAGAGTCCACCATTTTCTCCAGAGGAACTGATCTCTGCTACTTGAAGAGCAGTAGTAATTTTCAGTGATCTTCAGCCATCACCTGGAGATTGGCAACAATTGTTACTCAGGAGGAAATGGCTGGGTTGGAGGGCGGAGTCTATGGCATTGTACCTGTCTGAGGTTCCACCCCTCCTCAAACCTCACCCTCTCCAGGCTCCATCCACCAAATCTCCATGAATTTCCCAACCTGGAGTTGGCAACCCTATCTCCTTCCCAGCCAAACATCAACCTGCCATTACCTGCCCCTCTGATTTCAGCTTTGCATCTCTTCCCCCCTCCCTCCTGGAGATCAGTTGTAATTCTGATTTATTTCCACCCCTCTCCTGAGATTGGGAACAGTGGTTCCCCAGAAGGGAATGGCTGGTTGGGAGGGTGGAGTCTATGGCACTGTACCTTTCTGAGGTCCCACCCCTCCTCAAATTTCACCGTCTCCAGGTTCCATCCCTCAAATCTCTAGGAATTTCCCACCTGGAGTTGGCAACCTTATCTCCTTCCCAGTCAATCATCAACCTACCTTTATTTTCCCCTCTCTCTTCAGCTTTCCATTCCCTCCCCACACACCTGCAGCCTCTCCCGTGCTCTGAAGCCCTGGCTGCCAGAGTCCACCATTTCCCGTGCTCTGAAGCCCTGACTGCCACAGAGTCCCCCATTTTCTCCAGGGGAACTGATCTCTGCCATCAGGAGAGCAGTTTTAATTCTGAGTGATCTCCAGCCCTCACCTGGAGATTGGCAGCAATGGTTCCCCAGGAGGAAAAGTAGTCTTTCTCTGCAATGGGGACCAAAGCAGGTTACATCATTCTCCTCTCCCACTTTTGACTTGCACAACAACCCTGTGAGGTAGTTTAGGCTGAAAGTCTTTGGCCAGTCCAAAATCACCCACTTAGCCTCTACAGCAAGAACCTGGATCTAGCAGACCCTGCTCTGAAGCACTGACCACTACGCCTAGGGCAGCCAACCTCCAGGTGGAGCCTGAGGATCACCAAGTATCACAACTGAACTCCAGATAACAGTCCCCCCCGGAGAAAATAACTGTTCTAGAAGGTGGGCTGTATGACATTCTATTCAGCTGAGGGCTCTCCCCTCCCCAAACCCTGGCTTCCATAGACTCTTCCAGAAAATCTCCAGGAATCTCCCTACCTGGAGCTGGCAACCCTAGACAGTACTGGCCCCAATGAGTTCCTCGCAAAGGCCTGCAAAGGGTTTCCTGCCTTTGTCTGAACCGAGCTTGGTTGCCTACTGTGGAGAAACGGGCTCCAGTTTACCACTCAGCTGTTTGCCTCCCACCCTCATCCTGTGTGCACATCTCACTCCTTAAATTCGCTGCCACGACTCACTGAATCGTCACTGCCTCTGGCTCTCTGCTCTAGCCTCTCTCTCTCTGGTCCAAGAGAGCAGGGTTCCCCCACGTCTCTGGCCTGTGGCCTGGACAGCCTGGTCAGCACAGGCAGCAGGCGCCTTTCCTAACCTCCTGTAGGACTCCTCCCTGGATGGGCTGCAGTCTGTATTGATGCCACCCCACGCGTTGGGACAGTCCCTGTTTTTCCACTCTTTTCTGCCTTGGAGCAGCTGGGAACTGTAGTCCAGCAGATGAGGAAGCCCCATTCAACCCAGTGAGTGAGACCTCTCCGGAACTACAGCTCAATTAAACCTTATGGCGGAACATTTTAAACAAACAGCCACAGACAGCAGCCCAGCAGCCATCTTACAAACACAGGTAACTGCCATTCCGTTACACCTACCAACAGCCACTGAGGGAAAAGTTACGTCCCACACAGGAGGCAAGCGGGAGATGCGTCTTCGTCAAAGAGACAAAGCCATTTGCCAGGAATTCTGACAGGGCAGAGTGGAAGGGGGAGTGGGCAGGGAAGAGCAGCACACCCGGCCAATGGCACGCCAGTAGTCTTGACTGGCAGCTGACGGGCCAATGGCTGGGGGAGCACATGCAGTCTCGCCCCCCCATAGGGCAGAAGCCACCACCATTCGGCAATTATATAAGAGAGATTCTCCGTGTTGGGTGGAGTGCATCTCTAGTCTCAGGACTGGACATTGCGAGGAATGTCAGGTCCTTTTGTTGGATGGGCTAGGCAAGTTCTTTTTATTCAGCTTGCTGTAGAGGAGTCAGGGCAGTTGCTGGCCCGTCTCGTCTGTCCCCAGCCTGCTTGAGACTGTGGGTATTTTTGAAATTCTGATGCCGCATGGGGGGGGGGGAACAGCCACACAATGGCTACCACAAAATGGCTACCACAAATGGCTGCCGTAGCTTACTTCAGTCACACAGTGAAGATCCTTGTGGTGTAGTGGGAACTGCTGCCAAAGCCATGTTTTTAAAAATCTGCTGCAGCCAATCAAATCTCCTATGGCGAATAAGAATCCTTGCTAAGCTAAAGACCCACCTGCCTTCACCCACTTTCTAAAAACACTTGGTGAGCACCAGCAGGTGCCACGATGCCTGTTGGGGACCACTGGTCTATCTGGTCTATTACTATACCATCCTCCATCCAAGGACCTCATGATGGCAGACAAGGTTCTCCCCTCCCCGTTTTATCCTCACAACAATCCTGCGTGGTAGGCCAGGCTGAGAGTATAGGGACATGGCCTGAGGTCATCCAGTGAGCTAATTATGGGGAGGGGGGAATTAAGCACGTAGCTATCCATGCATGATTCATGGAAAGGACCAGAGAGGTCTACTCAAGGAGCTTCCCGTTTTCTTCTTTGGAGGCTGATGGAAGGCTGGTGCAAGGAAGCTCATTACCTCTGCTGAGCCTCCATCCCATCACAGGTGGATATTTTTGCCCAGTTACCATGACTGATTCCAATTTTGTCGACCTATGGGAAGAAAGGACAAGAATCGTGCAGGGCACTGAAGACCTGCCTCTGGACCACGGGACAGTCGATGCAGTCAGCCGGCTTTTCAAATTTCTTCCCATATTGATCACACTGTTTAAAATGTTTCTTTCCACCCATGAGGGCTAGAAACGTGCTTGTTTTAAGTTCTAAGAGAGCTGACACAGGTGCAAATGCAGCACTTTTAAGTGGCGACGGATTGCACACTGAATTGGCGACAAATAATTCCTTGGCACGTGTGAATCAGGGTAAGCTGTCAGCTTCCCGGAATTCATGCTGGGAAAGCGATTAAAGATCTCATTGACGTGTGGGAAGCAGAATTCTACCAGGAAAATAGGAATGGCTTTCATGCGCACCACAAAGGGATCCCTTTACCCCCCTGCCAGATACACCTGGAACCTCCTTTGGTTCAAGGAGGCTAAGAGAGGGGAAGCAATGATCCGGGACAGCCAGAGGAAGGCTTGGGGGTGTTCTCTAAAGATTTCACCCAGAGCCACGAAAGCGTCTGAAGTGGGGCCCAGGAGAGACTTCAGCTGATTTTTGCTTTTTAAAATGTTTGGCAGGAAGCGTCACACATTAAGTTTGTGTGTTTCGGTGTGGAAAGCACAACAGATAAAAGGGGAGGGCTGGGCATGGGACACAAGGTGTAAGTGCGTGAAAGGCTGAAACTCAATTTCACTTCCAGGCACTGCATTTTATTGCCAGGAAAATATTTTCTCAGCTGCCGTTGCGCAAAGGTGGTGATGAGTGGCTGGTAACGCCATGTAACGCCATGTGCTTTAGCCATGGGAGGAGAGCTCACGGATCTGCTCGGGCACGTACTTCCAGCTGAGAGGGGAAAGCTCAAATGGTCAACCAAACGTGGGGCTTTTGCCACCGGGATCAGCCAAAATGGTCTCCTTCAAGAAAAGATGCATCTATTTCCTCCTGTGGCAAATAGCCACATCTGGGCCCTGTTCACATCTGTGGAAACTGGAACCTTAACAGCAGCAGTGGAACTAGGAACTCATTTCTCTTCCGATAGCTACCTCTGTTGTGTGGTCATGGAATGTTTGCAAACATTCCAGCTGGTGAGGAGGAAAGATCAGCAATAAGATGGTGAAAAGCAGGTGGGTTTCTAGGAGGAGACCCTGGTGGGGAGAGATCCCTCATGTATGGCTGGAAGGACTTTGCGGTGCTCAAGAAAGCTGAGAATCAGTCAGACTTTGTGGCAAAAGGATCCAGAAAAGAAGTCCTCGGAGGCTAGTGAGCTGAATTACCCATGGACAAAGCAGAACTGCTATATTTGGATTGCTGGAAGGGAAGCTTTGGCCTCCACGCTCTACTTGTGGGCCTTCCCAGAGCACCTGGTTTGCCAAAACAGGATACTGGACTAGATAGCTGATTGGTCTGATCCTATGGCTGCTTTTATAGAATCATAGAGTTGGAAGGGGCCATCGAAACCATCTAGTCCAGCCCCCTGCTCAATGCAGGATCAGCCTAGAGCAGCCCTGACAAGTGTTAACACCTGCAGCCTGAGCTGATGCAGAAGCTGTTATAGTCCTTCCACCTCAGGGAGGAGCATCGGTTCACCAACCAGTTAGCTCTCTGTCCTGCAGCCCCAGTCTAGCCTACCTCGCAGGGTTATTATGAAGATGTTGTTGCAGGCTTGCATGCACCTCCTTTTTGTTGTTGTCAATCAATCAATCAATCAATCAAACCTTTATTGGCATATTGTATTCAAACTGACAGGCAAGGAAATACAAAAGTCATGTGCAATTAACGATACATTCCCTCCTCTTAGAAGCCAAAAACAGAAATTTGGCTACCATTTGGTCGTCGTCAATGATTCCTTTGTTTCTTCTGTGCCGTTTGTTTTTGTGCCACTGATAAGCAATTGGCACCATGTGTATGGTTGAATCTTTGGGGGGGGGGGCAGAACAGCAGGAGGAAAGAGAAACTGGTGTGAAAAGAACAAACCGCAAATTCATTTCTCTCTTGAGACACCCAGCTTTTGAAATTCGGCGCCATCCATGGAGAATACCGTACCCATCGCTGGATACCCCCTCAACGCTGTTGATTCTTTGAGGTGAAGCTTGTGAGAGCTAATTTGCCAGCCTTTATCTGAGACACGAATGAAAAAAAGAAACCCTTTCCTGTCCCTTCTCTAGGGAAAATGAGGCCATTTCCTCCACCTCCCAGTTACTATCTGGCCGGCAATCCATATGACCAGTTGACCTCTAGAACATTTACGTCCGGGAGCTGATTTACACGAACCATCTGCCTTTGCTCGGTGCTACGGCCAAGGGACGGGGCTTGTCCTGGGACGTGAAGGAGGCCAGGCTGCCCAGACAGCCACTCAAGCCCTTTCAAAGGGAAGTCACAATCAGACCTTTCGCTCCGGTTTCAGACTTCCTGTTCCTGGAAGAATTATCACCTTGTTGCTTCTGCCTGATGGGTTTCCTTTCGGGTCTACCGAGAAAGATCTTTCATCCTGTGTAATTATTGCCTCATCCTTGGGCCGCAACATTTAATTACGCAGGGGGCAGCGTGGTTCAGAAATGTGGGGGCGCCGAAGGCTTCAGGTTTTGGCTTGGCGCAGAACGGGGACACCCGTTTTAAAACAAAGCAAGGTTATCCAGAGTTTGAATGATGTGGAAATCATGAACTTGTATTCTGGATGACCCAAAGCCCCAAGAGGCTGGTGTTCATCAAAGGCTGAGGGGAAATACACACACACACACACACAGGTTTCCCTTGTTCGAAAGCCAGTCGAATCCGACTCTAGGGATGCGGTGCTCATCTCCGTTTCCAAGCCAAAGAGCCAGCGCTGTCCGAAGATGTTTCCGTGGTCATGTGGCCGGACTGACTAGATGCCGAAGCACACAGAACGCTGTTACCGTCCCACCGAAGCGGTACCTATTTATCTACTTGCAATTTCTTGCTTTCAAACTGCTAGGTTGGCAGGAGCCCAGACCAGAGATGGGAGCTCACTTTGTCACGTGGCACTCGGGTCTTGAATTGCTGAGCTATCGACCTGCAGTTCAGCATCTTAACTACTTGAGCCACCGCAGCCCTTACATACTAATAATAATAATAATAATAATAATAATAATAATAATAATAATAATAATAATAATTCGATTTATTAATCACCCTATCCTGGCTTACACCGAGGAATGGGTCATACCAGGGCCAGGAAAGTCTAGTATGAGGTTTCCCAATGTGGTGCCCACAGACACCTTTCCTGGGACCAGCCAAGTGTTTTTAGAAAGTGGGTGGGGCCAGGTGGGGCTTTTGCCCATCAGAGCTTCTGATTGGCCATTGGAGATTAGATTGGCATGCAGATTTTTTAAAAAGTTGCTTTGGCTGCGGCTGCCACCACAGCACAAGCCTCTTACCGTCAGTCTTGCAGTGAAACAGTGTACATGTTAGAAAATATTTTTAAACAATATGTTCATTTTTAAAGGCGTCCTGTTAAACGGAACTTCTGCCTGGAATGCTGAAGCGTTACGATTAGACTGATGTAGGGCCTCCCTGATATTTGGTCTTTGGATCTGCCTCCGGCAGCAGCCATTTTGCACTTGGCCCCCATCCTGCAGCAGGTGTTCTGTGCCAGAAGTCCAAAGGTGTCCACAGCATTACAAAGGTTGGAGACTCCTGGTCTAGTATATTTTGTACATTGTTAATCTCACTCTTCCTCCACAGAGCTCTAGAATTTTGGGCGAAGTGGTCAAACAATAGAACCTGAAGGTGTGCAACTGAGGACAGGCTGAGGACTCGTTTTCTGAAGACAAGCCTAGATCTAATGGGCTTCATAAGTTACGGGAGGGTACATTATGGCTGAAAAGCTTCCAAAAAGCGATAGCAATTTGGCAATGGAACCCATTACCTCGGGGAGGGCAGACCTTCGCAGAAGACCTTCTAGCAGAGGAAGGGCGGGAATGCTCCAGTTTTTCATTTCCTGGACTAATTGTGAGTCCAGTGGCACCTTTAAGACCAACAAAGTTTAATTCTGGGTATAAGCTTCCGTGTGCGTGCTGTTTTGATCCTCCAGTTTCTCCTGAGTGCTGGATTAGATGGACCACTGGTCTGATGTAACAGAGCTGCTCTTACGTTCTTAGCCTCCTTTTTCCTGGATGCAAAGTGAGACCCCACTACAGTGACCTGCTTTGAGGACAAGCTAAGGTATGAGGGGAGGGGTTGTGGCTTGGTGGCAGAGCATCTGCTTGGCACGCCGAAGGTCCCAGGTTCAAACCCTGGCATCTCCAGGTAAAAGGATCGGGTGCTGGGGTGATGGGAAAGACCTCCACCTGAGAGCTGCTGCCAGTCTGAGTAAACAATACTGACCTCGATGGACTCAGGGTCTGAATCAGTGTAAAGCAGCTTCGTGTGTTCATTGTGAAGAACATACGAATGAGGCTCAGGTCAAAGCCATTTGTTTCAATCCGCTGTCCCACCTCTGCATGAAGCTGCAGTGAAACCTTGCTGTCACCTGGACCAGGGGTCATTTCCTGCAGGAGCGCACAGGAGCGGAGCTCCGGCAGTAAAGAGCCCAGGGGGCGGGTACATGCAACAAGCCCCGCCCCCTGCTCCCAGCAGCCCTCAGTCAGAGCAAGAAGCAGCCAGGTAAGTTGCAGAGCCCCCCCCCCCAGATAGCAATCCAAAGGAGTCCAGTGGCACCTTTAAGGCCAAGGTTTATTCAGGTACAAGCTCTCCCTCCTCTGTGGGGGCAGATCTGCACATCCCCCCCCCCATAGCTACTAATCCAAAACAGTCCAGTGGAGCCTGAGCGGTGGGTGTTGCCTTCTGACACACTTCCGGTGATGCCAGGGGGTGTGGCATATGCAAATAAGTTATGCTAATGAGTTATGCTAATGAGCTCCTGCACCTCTTTTTTCTACGAAATGACCCCTGACCTGGACGATGAAGGTCAGTTCATGGGGTATTGACCTGTGGCCGATCCCTTTATGGACTCAGGGTGGGGAACAAAACCGTGATTCTGCCCTGTACCTACTCTGTTACAAAGCAGAGAGCTAAATCTTTCCCTTACCTTCCTTTCTTTACAGAGGAATCAATGTAGCACAAGATGCTGTTTTCTTAATCATGAAGGTTTACGTTCAAATTTATGACCCGGGCCTTCCACCCTCCATGTTGTCATTTCCCCCATGTGGCATGCGAAACAACGGGATCCCTCACTCACGGCCTGACACACAATCTTGGACTTCTCTCAAGGAAAATGGTGTGTGCGTGTGTGTGTGTGTGTGTGGGAGAGTTGTAGCCCCTCCCCCAAGATTTATCTCCAGCTATGGAGCCAAAATTACGTTTGCTCAGAGTTCAAAAGATGGCGGAGAAACGTTTGAAAGCGTTTCTCCTATTAATAACAGCCGTCAATCTGTGCAAATTAATCTGTCAGCTTCTTTTTGGTCTGGGCTATCTCAGCGGCCTTTCATCCCTCCGTTCGTGGCTGGTGGCCCTTCAAAAATGTGTCCGCTCCATATTTTCCCCTCCTTGATGGCTTTTGCAGGAAAAGCAATTAGATTATTAAAACTTTAATTGCTTTCCTGTATGTAATTTTCAACAGCAAACAGCTCTGTTGGGGTCTGAGAAAGAACGGCCTAGAGTTTCCATCACAGAAACCTGCCCTTTCCACAGCAATTTGGTTCTCCCCCTCACACTGGAAAAGAGGGTGCTCCATTCATGTTCCTATTAAGTCGTTTTATTCTTTGCTCAGTGGTATATATGGATCCTTTTAGCAAGAGTTGAACAACTGTTGAGGAAAACAGACGATGAACGGGGTAATCCATGGGGGTCTCTTCACTTAACCAACGGGCTCTCCCTTAATTAAAAAGAATATGAGTAGGAGAAAAATTATGAAGACAAGAAAGACTGAATCAGAACAATGGCACATTCCCTGCAGGTTGATTTAAGAACTTAAGAACAGAGGAGAAGCCATGGTGGGTCAGGACAATGGGCCATCCAGTCCAACACTCTGTGTCACACAGTGGCCAAAAACCAAGTGCCACCAGGAGGTCCACCAGTGGGGCCAGAACTCCTGAAGACCTCCCACCAGGGCTGTTTTTGGTAGAAAAAGCCCAGCAGGAACTCATTAGCATATTAGGCCACACCCCTGACAGTACAACTTATTAGCATATTAGGCCACACCCCATGCCTTCCCTTGGCTTGCCCGGGCAAGCCAGCCCTTGGCTTGCCTGGGTGCTCTTCGGCTGCAGGGAGCCTGGGCAAGCTGGCCCTTGGACAGGCCAGGGAAGGCATGGGGAGGCATTTAAATGCTTCCCTGATCCTTCCAGCCCACCTCCCTATTGGGTGTAGTAAATAAGAAGCTGGAGACCAACTAGTGATGAAGGTGCATAGAAAGTTTATATAGATATAATGGTGAATATATACACAGAGATATACAGGCTATCATACAGCATACCATGCCTTAGCTTGAGAGACTAAGTCCCCACCTAGTTTATCGAGCTGATAGCTAATATACTAAACCTAGCCAATCACTAACAAGGTGAATTAATTACCTACTCTAATAATGCCTGATAGAGAACACCTGCTAGTATAACACCTGGCTGTAATTACTTAATCACTAGCATGACAGCTAGGACTGTCAAACAGATCAAACTGATCTAGTAACTGCTTGCTACCTCTATCACCTAGACATATATCTCAATACTCCCCCAGCCTGTCCGCCTCGGAGTCGCGCGGGGTGTGTGTGTCACTCTCCAGGCCTTCCCTCTGTAGCCACACATGCAGAGGTTTTGGCTGTAGTGGGCGTGGCCAACTCTGAAGCCAACTGGAACTCCGTTCCTGTGCGTTCCTGCCCCAAAATAGCCCTGCCTCCCACTGTTGTCCCTCAAGCACCAAGAAGACAGAGCATCACTGCCGCAGACCTAATCTTCCATCTACACCTTGTGGCTAAGGAATGGAGAGAGGGGTCGGCATCAATAGCTAGCCCGATCTTGTCAGATCTCTGAAGCTAAGCAGGGTCAGCCCTGGTTAGTAACTGGGTGGGAGACCACCAAGGGAGTCCCAGGTTGCTGTGCAGAGGCAGGCAATGGCAACCCACTTCTGAAAGACAGTCTCTTGCCTTGAAAACCCTTTGAGGGGTCGCCATAAGTCGGCTGCAACTTAATGGCACAAAAGTCAGATTCTGCAGAGAAAAGCGTCAAGGGAACGAAGAGTAATTCGAACAAGCTTGGAGACAGGAGATTACTGGAGCAAATGATTCAGGAACAAGGGTTAAAAGGGGTTAAAAAGTCCCTCCGCTCACAGAAGAGGGTTGAAAAGTCCCTCTCTGTCATCACCGGAAAATTGCAAGTCACAGAATGATTTTAGGAATGCTTTGGGCTGATCCTGCATTGAGCAGAGGGTTGGACTAGATGGCCCGTATGGCCCCTTCCAAGTCTCAGATCCTATGATTCTCAGATGTGAAATGAGGGGAGCAATTCTATTGCTCAGACCTTGGACCTTCTGTGTGTGTTCTGACATTCACCAGCATTCCAGTTGCCGGCTCCTTCTTGGGAAGTATTTGGAGGTTTTGGGGGTGGAGCATGGAGAGGGTGGGGTTTGGGGAGGGGGAGGGACCTCAACAGGGCATCATGCCGTAGAGTCCACCTTCTAAAGCGGCCATTTTCTTCAGGGGAACAGATTCTACTCTAGGGTTGTGGTCACACACGCCGGAAAAAACAGGGAGGAAGCGAGGAAGCGAGGCTCTTTCTTCTGGAGGGATTTGACCCACAGTTGCATGATCACACCTCCCTTTGAAGCTGCGGGTGCAGTCCGGAAGAAGAAGAAGAAGACAAAGAAGAAGAAGAAGAAGAAGAAGAAGAAGAAGAAGAAGAAGA
>NW_015159723.1:429010-435602 GCF_001447785.1 Gekko japonicus | reverse complement strand
GGCACAGAGTCGGGATGGCCTGATCAGACCATCCCGATGCCACGAGAGCGTGCTGGAGCTATCCGACACGGGAAAGTCCATCTGTGGCCTGTCGCAACCTGTTTACTACCGGGTTTCCCCTGGTGTCTTTTAACTCCGCTTCTGCAGTGGAGCATCCACTTCCCAGATGTTGTTGTCTGATCGTGCCCTTTCAATCCACCTGGCATTCGCACCCATGTCGGGTCTAATTGTGCGTTTGATCGCAGCCTAGAACATTATACCCTGCTGGGGTTCCTCCGCTCCCCAAACCCCACCCTCCCTAGGTTCCACCCCCTGAAATTTCCAGGATTTCCCTAATCTGGAGTTTGGACTCCAGCAGCAAAGGTAGGTCTGGTGGAGGGAACTACACGCACGTGAAATATCTGCTGTGTCTTTCCCGTCAAACTTTCCCTTCAAACTTTGGGCAAAGGAGCCACAACATCCTTGGAGTGTGCAAGCTTTCCAAGCCCTTTCGTTCCTCTCTCTTACTTATTACTGAGCCTCATTTTAACCTGAAAGCATGTCACCAATTCTTAGGTCCTTTCCGCATCTGCCTGCCACTCCGGATTTTCCTAGTGTTTGCATCGAGGCAACTTAAGTCCGCAGCAAAACAGCATCCAAATAACCCGGGCCAACAGCAGGCTGAAACCGGGCTGACCACTGAAGGGAGGGGATGTCATGCAGAATGGGAGGAAAAAACCCAGAATAAAAAGAATTTGAACTAGATTTTAGTGCAAAATGGGCGGGGGGGCGGACCCTGGATTAAAAAGAAGGTTGAATGCGATTTTAGTGCAGAATTGCTTGGAGGACGTTGTGGTGAACGTGGATTAAAAGGAGTGTCCAGAAAAGGCCTTAAAGCTCCTTTTTAACATTTTGTTGTTCAGTCGCACAGTTGAGTCCGACTCTTCGCGACCCCATGGACCACGTCACGCCAGGCCTTCCGGTCTTCCGCCGTCCTCTGAAGTTGGCTCAATTTCATGTTCGTTGCATCGATGACACTGTCTAACCATCTCATCCTTTGCCGTCCCCGTCTTCTTTGACCTTCAGTCTTTCCCAGCCTCAGGGTCTTCTCCAGGGAGTGCTCCCTTCTCATTGGGTGGCCAAAGTCTTTGAGCTTCAGCTTCAGTATCTGGCCTTCCCGGGAACAGTCAGGGTTGATTTCTTTTAGGATTGACTGATTTGATCTCCTTGCAGTCCAAGAGACTCTCAAGAGTCTTCTCCAGCACCCTAGTTCAAAAGCATCTATTCTTCAGCGCTCGGCCTTACATTTTAAATGCCTCCATAACCCATCACCCTGCTTTTGCAGGACTCGGGGCTCTTCGATGGCTGTTATGGGAGCAGGCCATCATAATTTCCATTCTGCCTCCTTCTTTTTGGAAAAGGGTTTCTGGGAATGGTGCCCGAGACCAAGGGATACCAGTTTCTATTTGAAGAAGTGAGGAGAAGCAGCCGCAGCAGCGGGATTTTCGACACAAATCTTCTACAGGCCTCGATGCTTTCCTCCAGATTGCTTGGAAGAGCAGCTGCCAATTTCCAGACCAAAATTTCACCAACCAAAATGTGTCCGTGGGGTTTTCTCTCCTTTGCAGTAGCCAAGGAAGTGTGACGTGCTTTAATTTGGAAAATGCGACTCCACCAGGCAAGGGTAGGATTCATCTCATCTGAGCGTGTGGTTTTACAGCAACCCCTCTGGAGAAAAAATAAAAACAAGCAAAAGCAAATGAAAAGAGCATTGTGCTTTCGTTTGTAAATATTCACCACAAACATACGGAAGCCCAAAGAGGAAAACTGGTGATTTTTTTTTTTTGTCGACCCAGTTCAATGCAAGAAAAATTAAGGAATCAAAATGAAACAAAACAGACACGGTACTGAGGGCCAGACTGTAGAAGAAGCTGTGCGAACTAGCAAGAGGGTTTAGAAGCCATTCCTTGCTTGTAGGCTGGGATGGTTTCAAATTGCTCACCCTGACTGTTTCGACCTGAAGTCTCTGTTAGATCGCGCTAACAAAGGACTCGTACAGTGATTCAGCAAGTGATTCAGCTTTATTGGAAGTAACGAGCAAGCACTAACTCAGTAAGAAACCAGAACAGAAAACAGTGGGAGCTTATGCTCCTTTTAAACATAACCGGGCTAATGTAGCCACGCCTATTTACAAATAACAACCAATGAGATTGCTAGAATAAAGACCAATGGGAGTCTTTCCCTCCTAGGGAATGGTACCGTTCTGATTGGTCGCTGTTACGAAGCGACCAATAGGAAGTTCGCTCAGAGGAGCCCTGGTCTGGCTCGAAGCTTAACACGGGAGTCCTATGAGGTGATTCATGTAATCATTTCAATACATTACAATTCCTCCCCCCTAAGTTAAGCCATCATCCCAATTGTTTTATTATTTACATACATACAATCAACCTTTGTACATCAGTTATTCCAACAGTATTTACACTCATAGTCCTTCAGATAAGTCGGCATTTGCCGCGAACGCTGGGACCTGCGGAGCGGTGCAGGCTCCACGGGCAGACAAGGTTGTGGGTCAGAGTGGGGTTCACTACAGCCTGGATCAGGCACAGACTCGACTGGGATTTCAGCCCCGCACACAGGGTTCTGCCCTGACTCGGGGACAAAAAAATTAATAAAAGTGTACCTATGGGTACTTAAAAAAAAGCAAGTTTTAGTACAAAAACACAACACTGAGGCTGTTGCACTGTGTAAAGAAATACAAGCAGAGGCTCTATCACATGCAAATAAAACACATAATACAAAAACTCTTAAAGTCTCCAGAGTACTCCCCTCTTCGAAAGGGAACCAGGGCAGGTAAGTGCCAGTCCCAGGAATTTCTCACCACTGGGAGAAGCTGGACATGCAGAACAGTCCAAAGGGCACCATGTGTGTAATGTACTGGAAGTATTACAGGAATCGTCTAATTCACTCCCCATGTTAAGCTTCGAGCCAGCTAAGGCTCCGTCTGTGCTAACACCCTATTGGCCGCTTCCAAACAGCGACCAATCACAGTGAGGCAACTTCCCCAAGCGGGAAGAACTTTCTTTGGTCTTTATCCGGACCATCGTATTGGTTGTTAAATGTAAATAGGCGTGGCTATGTTAGCCCGGCAATGTTTAAAAGGAGCCCAGCTCCCAGTGTTAATCCGTTCAGGTTATGAATGCGTTTGAGTGTTTGTTCGCTACTTCAATAAAGCTGAATCACTTTGCGGAAATCACTCTCCGGATCTTTGTTAGCGGCGATCTAACAATGTGAATTGTACAGAAAGGCCATACAGCATGCAAATGTCCCCTTATGTCCTTCAGATTTACAAACCAAGGCTTCATATTGAAGGTCTCTTTAATGTTGATGACGCAACTAATTTATGCCAAGTGCTCCCGGGATTCTACTTCTGGTTGAAGAAGTGCCTTGTGGGAGTGAGTGCTCCCTAGTCCAGTAGGGAACCTATGTGGCATGGTGGTAGGGTTACCAAGTACTTACCGCGATTCGACGGGGGACACATGATCCCTGGCTGGAACATTCCTCCCTGTAACACACCCATGCCGCACCATGCTGTCGCCAGGAAGTGATGCCGGGCTACACTCTGACAATGGGGGCTGGAAACTCGATGGTACCATCGAGTTTCCAGCTCCATTGCCAGAGCGTCGCCTGGCGTCACTTCTTGGCGGCGGCATGGTGCAGCGTGTCTGTTTTCCGCGCGGGAATGGTCCTGGGAAGAAGTATGTGTCCCCCGCCAAATCACGGTAAGTACTTGGTAAGCCTGCACGGTGGTCAGAGGGTTGGACTGAGATCAGGGAGGCCTGGGTTCAAATCCTCCCCAGGCAATGAAGCTTGTTGGGCGGCCTTGGGACAACCGTCGTCTCTCAGCCTAACCTACCCCAGAAGCTTATGAGGAGGACAGAAGAGGAAAGGAGGGGCTGTGCACAGTGCCTTGAGCTTCTTGGGGGAAGGGAAGGGTTGCTAACTCCAGGTTGGGAAATTCATGGAGCTTTGGGGGTGGAGCCTAGGGAGGGACCTCAATGGGGTATGAGCCAAGGGTGGCCAAACTTGCTCAACATGAGAGCCACCTAGAATAAACGTCAGATGTTTGGGAGCTGCAAGACATGAACAGATCTAGCACACATGTTTTTACTGGAAAATATGCAAATTTGCCTTTTATTAACATTAGATGAGACTGCCAAAAATAAAAACCAAAGGGGTCAAAACCAGTGTTCCCTCTAAGCTGAGTGAGTGTGAGCTAGCTCACAGTTTTTTTAGCCTCCGGCTCTCACGTCATTGTCTTAGCTCAGGAAGGAGGGCTCCAGAGCAAACTGATTTATGCAGCAGCCAAATCACTTGCTCACAACTTTAATGCCAGTAGCTCACAAAGTAGAATTTTTGCTCGCAAGACTCCACAGCTTAGAGGGAGCATTGATAATGATAATGATATTTATTTGTCCAATGATATTTATTTGTTTGCTAATGATATTTATTTGTCTAAGAGGGAGAGAAAAAGAGAGAGGTGGGAAGAAAGAATGAGAGGTGGAAATAAAGAGAGAGAGAAACAAAGAAAGCAAATAGATGGGAAGAACAGGGGTCATTTCGTAGAGAAAGAGGAGCAGGAGCTCATTAGCATAACTTATCATCATAATATATTTGCATATGCCACGCCCCCTGACATCACCGGAAGTGTGTCAGAAGGCAACACCCACCGCTCAGGCTCCACTGGACTGTTTTGGACTGCTAACTACTAGCTGGGCAGATGTGCAGATCTGCCCTCACAGAGGAGGGAGAGCTTGTACCTGAAGGTGGGCTGGGGGGGGGGCTCTGCAACTTACCTGGCTGCTTCTTGCTCCTCGTGGCCCAACTGAGGGCTGCTGGGAGCAGGGGGCAGGGCTTGTTGCACGTGCCCGCCCCCTGGACTCCTTACTGCCAGAGCTCCGCTCCTGTGCGCTCCTACAGGAAATGACCCCTGGGGAGGAAGGAGGGAGGGGGAAGGGAAGGAGGGAGAAAAAGTATGCCTCCCCTTCGCTTCCCCCGCTGCCCTGCCAGGAGCCACACAATATGCGTGAAAGAGCTGCATGTGGCTCCCGAGCCACAGTTTGGCCACCCCTGGCATAAGCCGTAGAGTTTGCCCTCCAAGGCAGCCATTTTCTTCAGGGGAACTGATCTCTGTGGGCTGTGGACCAGCTGTAATTCCAGGAGAACTCAGTGGTTGCCAGCCCTAGGGGTGGGATAAAGATTTGTAAAAACCCCAGAACCCAGCAAGAGCTAAGTGGTCCTCCGGCAATTGGCCATCTGATGGTGAGCAGCTACTTTCAATGCCTTGCTTGTGGGCTTCCGAGAAACGTCTGGCTGACCACTGTTGGCAACAGAGCATCTGGCTCGATGGACCTTTGATCTCCTCCAGAAAGGCTCTTTCTTACGTTCCCCAAGTCACGATCTGCTTTCTCTCCCACCTGGTTCTAAACACAGGTGTTGAACGTGGCATGTTTACTTCCACGGGATCTACTTTTCTGTGGGTGGGTGGGTGTTGGCATTTCTTTCATGGCAGGGCTGAACCTCAGCCGTCCACGCTGGGCAAACGACGGGTGGAAAAATGATTCACAATAGGAAATGAGCTGGACGAAGCCGGCAAGGGAGAAGGCCCCGGGTCCGTGGAACTCTTGGGCCGTCGGTCTCTGATTTCAAAGCTCCCTCGGCTTTGAAATTATTAGACCACCAAAAAAGTGACGGGCTGCCAAAAGTGACTGTAAAAAGGTAATAATTGTTAATAACTTGGCATCGGCTCCCTCATTGGAGCAGAGGGGGTTTGGCAGCCGGCAAAGACAACATTGTAAGTAAATAAAGAGCCAAACGTCTGGCATGTAATATTGTTAACCACATCATAACTAAATATTAAATTGGAGGTTGCGATGCAGTTTACAGTATAAATAAGGAGCGCTGCAGCAGCAGCTGCTTTTTGAAAAAGAAAAGGGGGGGGCAGAAAGAAAGTGAGTCAGCCCTAGCAATTGTTATTTATAGCACTGGGGGCCAGGAATGCTTTGGAGTGCTCATAGATGCATCCCTGACTTCACATTAAACCTTTGTTTTTCAAAACTCAGAGATTTAATTAAGATTCAAAACAAGCTTTAATTGGGGATTCAAGCCTGCCAGATATTTAAAGATCCATGACACCATTTTTTGGGCCTGCCGGAGGATTTTCCATCTGATGTTCTGAGAGGGGTAGATGAAAGGCAGCCGGGTTGCTTTTCTATCCCTCGCTGCAGCTGTGAGCCTGGGTGTTGGGAAGTCAGCTTCTCTTCCCCCCGTCTGTTCCTCTCCTCCTTCAGATCCAACCTCTCCACTGCGGAAGAACCAACCTGAAGCTGGACCCCAAACCAAACTGAAGCTGAACCCCAAACCAACCTGAAGCTGAACCCCGAATCTGCATAATCAGGGGTCGTTTCGTAGAAAAAGAGCTAGGGGAACTCATTAGCATAACTCATTAGCATATGCCACACCCCCTGACATCACCGGAAGTGTGTCATAAGGCCACACCCCCTGCGATCCCCCGTGATCCCCCCCGAAATGACCTCTGCGCATAATAAATTTCAGC
>NW_015159723.1:390981-428894 GCF_001447785.1 Gekko japonicus | reverse complement strand
GGACTGACTGAAATCGCAGAACGAAAATACTGTGCAAATTTCCGAGTTCTCCATGAGCCTGGATGTTAAAACAAACAAGAACGAGAAAGAGAGAGAGACGAGACGGATGGATGAAGAAGTTGCCCCAGAGCTGCAACCAACCACTGCTCCCTCTAAGCTGTGGAGTCTTGTGGGCAAAAATTCTACTTTGGCTCCGGTGACACAGAGGATTTGCCGCGGGAGAGGCACAAATGTCGGGCGGAATATACGGGCGTGATCCCAAGGACACATCTGGCAAGCGTAGCACACCCATCACCAACTCGTAGCATCTGCCCGAAGATCCGGAGTTAAAAAATACCCTGGAAAGCCTAGTAGCAAACGGTTTGCTATGGGCCGTTGACGGAATACCTACGTGTGATCGCTCAAGCGCGCTCCTCTCGCTGTATTGATGCGCGCCGGAAACATGCACTGACAAACAAAACCCTAATTTGCCACCACCGCGTCTGATTGCGTTCTGGCGCGTTAAATTGTGGCGGCGTGAAAAGCCACGCCCCCCCACCTTATCTGGCCCGTGTGACCAGGGCCTTTGTGAGCTACTGGGATTAAAGTTGTAAACAAGTGATTTGGCTGCTGCATCAATTGGTTTGCTCTGGAGCCACATCCTTCCTGAGCGAAGGCAAACATGTGTGAGCCGGAGGTTAAAAAACTGTGAACTAGCTCACACGAACTCAGCTTAGAGGGAACACTGCCGGTGACCCCCATCTGCAGGTTGTTCCAGGGAAGAAGAAGAAGAGAAAAGATTGGATTTATATCCCGCCCTTCACTACCCAAAGGAGTCTCAGAGCGGCTTACAAACTCCTTTCCCTTCCCCACCCCACAAGAGACACCCTGGGAGGTAGGTGGGGCTGAGAGAGCTCTTCACAGAAACTGCTCTTTTTCGATAACAGCTGTGCCAGAACTATGGCTTGCCCAAGGTCATCCAGCAGGTGCAAGTGGAGGAGTGGGGAATCAAACCCGGTACACCCAGATTAGAGTCCACACACTTAACCACGACACCAAACTGGCTTTCAAAAGACAAGCAGAGATGGTTTGCCTCCCTACAGCCTTACAGAACTGGCAACTCACCATTTGGCTTAGTTGTTCCATGGCTGTTCTAAGGTCCCACTCCGCCCCAGCCAACTGAGGGACATTGAGAGGGTTGGAATCCAAGTTTTATGAGGAAAGGCTGAAAGAGTAGGAATGTTTAGCCTGGGAAAGAGAAGGCTTAGAGGGGACATGATTGCAGTCTTCAAGTATCTGAAGGGCTGTCATGTAGAAGATGGAGCGGATCTATTCTCTCTTGCTCCGGATTGCAAGACTAGATCTAATGGGTGGAAATTACAAGGGAGTCGATACCGGCTAAATATCAGGAGAAACTTCCTAACTGTAAGAGTGGTTGAGCAGTGGAACAGACTGCCTCGGGAGGTGGTGGATGCTCCTTCGCTGGACGTTTTCAAGCGGAGGCTGGATGACCATATTTCGGGTATGTTGTAGGGCTCTCTTTCGGCTATGCTCCTGCAGAGTGCAGGGGGTTGGACTAGATGACCTGCAAGGTCCCTTCCAACTCTAACATTCTATGATTCTATTGAAGAACAGAGAAGAAGAAGAGAAGAGATTGGACTTATACCCCGCCCTTCACTACCCAAAGGAGTCTCAGAGCGCCTTACAAATTCCTTCCCCTTCCACTTCCCACAACAGACACCCTGTGAGGTAGGTGGGACTGAGAGAGCTCTTGACAGAAACTGCTCTTTTTCGAGAACAGCTGTGCCAGAAGGTCATCCAGCAGGTGCAAGTGGAGGAGTGGGGAATCAAACCCGGTTCTCCCAGATTAAGAGACAAGCAGAGATGGTTTGCCACTGCCTACCTTTGCATAGCAACCCCAGTCTTTCTTGGTGGTTACCCACCCAAGTACCGACTGTGGCAGATTTCTATTTAACATATTATCTTTATTTATACCCCTCCTTTCTCACCAATGCCCCCCAAAGCAGCTTACATCATTCTCCTCGCCTCCCTTTTGTCCTCATAACAACCCTGTGAGGTAGGTTAGGCTGAGAGTGGGCTTCATTTCTGCTGCATTCTGCTGCTCTCTTCCTCACATTTGCCACCTGCCAGTCCCAGACACACCCCTCTCTTAGGTGGGGGCAGAGGTCATTTCGGGGGGGATCGCGGGGGATCGCAGTTCCCCCGGGTGAGATACGGGGGGCGGGGCACATGACGAAGCCCCGCCCCCTGCTTCTGGCTGCCCCGCTTCCGGCCCTCATTCAGCCAGGAGGAGGCAGGAGAAGAGGGAGGGTAAGTTGCTTCCTCCCTGCCTCTCCCCACCCCTGCCTGCCTGGGGCCAGGGAGGGCCTTCGCGGGGCTTCCTTGCACTCCCGCTGGCCTTGCAGGTCCACCGCCGGGCCCCTCATGGGGCTTGGCAGGGGAGCTGCACGGGCGCCGCTGGCGGCCGGGACCGTTGGGGCGGGGTGTGTGGCCTTATGACACACTTCCGGTGATGTCAGGGGGTGTGGCCTTATGACACACTTCCGGTGATGTCAGGGGGTGTGGCATATGCTAATGAGTCATGCGAATGAGTTCCCCTAGCTCTTTTTCTACGAAACGACCCCTGGGTGGGGGGCAAACATGCTCCCTCCCTGCCCCTGGCGTTAGACACCACATGTGCCGAATCTTTTCTGCGGAGCATCTGTTATCATGTGAACGCCTTATACGGAGTCAGATCACATGAAGCTCCCTCCGTCCATCAAGGTCAGTATTGTCTACTCTGACTGGCAGCGGCTCTCCCAGGGCATGAGATCTTCTACATTACCTCCTGCCTGGTCCTTTTAACTGGAGAAGCTGCCGGGGATTGGACCTGGCACCTTCTGCATGCCAAGCAGAGGCTTGCCCACTGAGCCACGCAGGATCTACCCATTGCATGCTAGGTTGCAGACGGCTCAGTGCCTTTGTCCCTACGGATATAAGATGCTAGTCCTCATGGGTCCTTAAGTCTTTCCCAGCACTTGAGATCCTTTAACCGGGGAAGCCAAGGACAGAATCTGAAAACATCTACCCATCTTTCACATTTTTATCCTACCCTTCCTCCAATGAGCTCAGGGGTGGTATAGATGGTCCCCCCCTTCCCCATTTTAGCCTCACAACAGCCCTATGAAGTAGGTTAGGCTGGAAAAGAGTGACTGGCCCCAGGTCGCCCTGGGAGCTCCATGGCAGTGTGGGGATCGGAACCCAGGCCCAC
The DNA here is from genome assembly GCF_001447785.1 of Gekko japonicus. Classification (NCBI taxonomy): domain Eukaryota; kingdom Metazoa; phylum Chordata; class Lepidosauria; order Squamata; family Gekkonidae; genus Gekko; species Gekko japonicus. The sequence goes on along the minus strand of NW_015159723.1, from coordinate 425,644 downwards.
CAGCTCCTAGTCCTCAACCTACAATGCCATTTCTACAGACAACGATTGGGTGCAACTATTTACAAGGGTGGTTTTCTTGTGAGAAGAACGTATTGGCCCCTCGTTGTGTTTTTGTGAGATCTTGTTTAATTTACAAGATGAGCAGGCAAGGATCTGGGAGCAGACAGAGACCCAGGGAGTCACTAGTGGTGGAGAAGAGTGCTGCCAAGTCACGTGTTTTCAAGGCAGGAGACATTCAGAGGTGGCCTGCCTCTGCGTAGCAACCCTTGACCTCCCTGGTGGTGTTTGTATTGGTTCATGAGCCATTTAAAGTTTAAACCCCTGCTTTCTGCTCCCCAAGAAGAAGAAGAGATTGCATTTATACCCTGCCGTTCACTCAGAGTCTCAGAGCGACTTACAAACTCCTTTCCCTTTTTCGCCCCACAACAGACACCCTGTGTGGTAGGTGGGACTGAGAAAGTTCTGACAGAAACGGCTCTTTTTCAAAAACAGCTCTGACAGAACTATGGCTTGCCCATGGTCATCCAGCAGCTGTGAGTGGGGGAGTGGGGAATCAAACCGGGTTCTCCCAGATTAGAATCCGTGCACTTAACCACTGCACCAAACTGGTGAAAAGTGGTATGTAGTGGAAAGCAGGGGTTTAAATGTCTCTGAGCCATTTAAACCAAACAGCTGTTTTTAGTGAAGAGCAGAAAGAAAGGGCAAGTGATGCTCTGTCATCTTGGTGCTTGGGGGGGTCAACAGTGGGAGGGCTTCTAATGTCCTGGCCCCACTGGTGGACCTCCTGATGGCACTGGTATTTCTGGCCACTGTGTAATACAGAGTGTTGGACTGGATGGGCCTTTGGCCTGATCCAACATTGCAGTGTCTTATGTTCTTATGTTCTTCATTTTGTTTTATCTTTTCTAATCCTCAATTTATATGCATGTTTGGGGGCAGCCGCCCCCTTATCGGAAACAGAGTCCTCGTCGGAATACACCGAGTCCATTTCACCACTGGATTTGCTGTCATCTTCTTTCTTCTCGACCTCGGCTGTCTCTCCCAGCTGCAATCTCAGGAACTCATGTTCTTTAGGGACAGAGTTAATCTTTTCTTTTTTATTGTGTAGTTTGAAAATGACGCCTTCTGGAATTCACCATCTGTAGGCAATGCTGTTCATAGAAAAAGGATTAAGTCTTTATATTTCTTTCTCTTTTGCCTTATTTCAAATGGGATGTCTTTTAGAATCCTGATGATGTTGTCCCCGATTTTCAAGGGTGTTCCTGTAGTTGCTTTCAGGATAGAATCCCTCACATGCCTCTTTGAGAATCTGACCACTATTTCCCCAGGCAGATTATTCTTCTTGATATACACGGAATAGGACCTGTAAACCACATCCATTTCGTTTGCAAGATATTCCGCTTTCAAATCTGTGACTGGGGTTAATGCTTCACTCAAGAGTTGCTTTAGATTCTCGCCTTTTAATTCTGGGACCCCTTGAAACCGGAGGACCAGATTTGCTCTCTCCATTTGCAGCTGTAAAAGTTGTGATTCTTCTGAAGCTTTATGGATTGCTTACTTTTGTGAAAACTTGCTGAAGTCTCTGAAATTCGCCCATATGCCTATCCGTGCTCTGGTAATTCTCTCAAAATAGATTTCACCGCTTTTTCTTCTGCTCCCCCCTTGGTATAACGTTTTTTAGTTCATGCGTATGCCCACTCGCTTTTCTCGCTGTTCCTGGGGAGTAGCTTTTTAAAAAAATTCTCATATTCGCTTTAACCTAACTAACTGTTCATTGTTGGTCATACGACCTCACTCGGAACACATTTAAAACACTCGGTCTCCAACGCTTGTCCCGGTCAGCGGCTCTAGATCCATATGGACACTCAGCGAAGAGGTCGCCCCTTAAAAGCCCCATAGCTAGAAGCCTTTTGCCAAGGCTCCTGGGGTGTGTGGCAGCCTGTCGCCCCCCATCTGCTGGTGTGCAGATCACATCCCCGGGAGGTCCGGGAGATGCATCCACCAGTGTGTCGCCATAAACCAGAAGTCCCCCAGCTCTGCTTAACTTCCAATGAGATCGGGCTAGTCTGGGCTATCCAGGTCAGGGCAAAGACAAACAGAGGTGGCTTGCCATTGCCTGCTTCTGCACAGCAACCCTGGACTTCCTGGTTGGTCTCCCATCCAAGTACCCATGGCTACCCTCTTGCATTCCAAAGAGCCAAACCTTTTCTCTCCAGTTGTCTTCTGCAGCCGATGGAGAAAAGGTGTCCAGCAGCTACAAGTCACCAGCGAATCAAAGCTGCCGAGGTTTCCTTAAACCAGTTTGGTGCAGTGGTTAGGAGCACAGACTCTAATCTGGAGAACCGGGTTTGATTCCCCACTCCTCCACATATGGCTGCTGGTGTGACCTTGGGTCAGTCACAAGTTCTGTCAGAGCTGTTCTCTCACGAGCAGTTCTTGAAAGAGCTCTCTCAGCCCCACCTACCTCACAGGGGTGGGGAGGGGAAGGGAAAGGAAAGGAGATTGTAAACTGCTTTGAGACTCCTTCGGGTAGTGAAGGGCGGGGGATAAATCCAATCTCCTCTCCTTCTCTTCTTCTCCTCTTTCCATCAGAGCCTCCTGAGAAGGGCTGTACAAACAGCAAGAGCAAAAGTCATCTTCTTGACTTTGCCATATATATATATGTATGTATGAATCAATGTATGTATGTATATGTATATGTATGTAGTGGCATTCAAATGCAAGCATTCGAAACCTTCCTGTTTGAAGTATTTTTGCGCTGGGGGACAAAGAATCGGGGTGCAGAGCTGGGCTGCTGCCACCGCCGAGGAAGTTCTTTCCTTTCAAAGGAAAAGTTGTGCACACAACCGAAGAGGATCGTTTTCTGCTCGCCCTTCAGATGGGAGAGTCGGGCTTTCTGCTGGCTTTTGTTTTGACAGGCGGAGCCGGCTAAACTGTTTTCTCAAGCCCTGCCAACCAGCATTAAAGCATAATGCCATTAAATTTGAGGTCCAACTGGGAGAAGTAAAGCAAACTTCATTAATGCTAACCAGGGTTTCCTCTTTCTCTCCAGCTCTGTTTGCTACCCAGATTTTTTAAAAAATAAATACTTGCTTAGTCAACAAAGTGGCAGGATTTGGAAGGGGGGGGGGAGAGAAAGTCGACGCAATGCAGGAGGACTCAGGAAAGAGCGAGGAGTGAAACAGAAGTTGCAAGGGGGGGGGACCTCAAAGCAAAGAAAACAAAACCACAAAAAAAGGATTCGCTCCTCTAAAATAGTATCTCTCACTTTCACTTAGTTTCCCCTGATGTTTCAGAAATTTTTATTGGACTTTCATCCAGCAACCTGACCCGTAAGGAAGCAATTTAGGGACAACAGCAGCTGAGACGTGGACACCCAGAGGTGCATTTAAATCAGATGTATCTCTCTTGCGGTCATAAAACAACCATTTGGCTTTGAACCTTCTGGACTGCTGTAGCAAGTCCCATTGAATGAAAACATAGAAATTATAAACATCATCAAGCGTCAATTCTGTACTAGTTATTATTGTCTATTCACTGTGATTTGTGAACTTTACAGCAATTTTTCATTATTATTATTGTACTGCTTTGAATTGCTGGTCCCCCTTGTATATATTTGGATTTGGGGGAGGAGCGTGAGATGGGGAGGGGAGGGGCTTCGTCAGGGTGCAATGCCATAAAGTCCGACCCTCTAAAGCAGTCATTTTCTCCAGGGGAACTGCTATCTGTAGCCTGGAGGTCAATTCTAAGTCTGGGAGATCTCCAGTCCTGGAGGTAGACAACCCAAGGACCTGGAACTGATCGAATGGCATGCCCCCCTTCAGTGCCTACCCCAATCCCCCACAAATAGAAAATCGGCAGGGAGAGACCGGGATAAAATCCTTTCTATTTATTTATTTATTATATTTATATCCCGCCCTCCCCGCTTTCGGTGGGCTCAGGGCGGCGAACAACATAGCTATAAATAAATACATTAAAACTACACTATGAAGTATAAAGACACTGCACGTAGCTCTAATACAGATGGCGACATAAACTCACCATTTGAACGGTCGCCTCCAGGCTGCTGCCAAGCTGTTTATCTTCCAGCTGCTGGTGGTATTGATGTTAAGGCCAGGTTGTTGTTGGTATTGATATTAGGGCCAGGGCCATGAGGTCAAGGTGGCACCGTACTTGAAAGCCTGGTGGAAGAGCTCCGTTTTACGGGCCCTGCGGAACTGCAAAAGGTCCCGCAGGGCCCTGATGTCATCCGGGAGCTCATTCCACCAGTGAGGGGCCGCCACAGAAAAGGCCCTGGCCCTCATTGTGGCCAACCTGGTTTCTTTTGGGCCCAGATTTTGGGATCCAGATCTTAATGCTCTCTGGGGCGTGTATGGGGGAAAGGCGGTCCCTTAGGTAGATAGGTCCCCGACCAGATAGGGCTTTCTGTCTGATCAGTGCTGCTTTCAGGTTTTGAGGGCCCCTGGGAAGCCAATGCACGCGCCCCCCATCACTGCGCCACCTGCCCACCTGTGTGCCCTTCGCCCGCGTCTCGCCTACATGTCCTTCTCCACCACCTAGCTTGCTTGCCTTCCCTCCTGCCTTCTCTGCTCCCACTCACATGACACCCTCCCACCAATGGTCAGTACATGTGGCAAGAAGCGGAAGTAGCTGGGAGTCTTCCAGTGCTGGGGAGCTTGGGCAGGGGGTGGTAGCAGTGGGCCCCACTAGAAACCCAGGGCCCTGACAGCTGCCCCATCTTGGCATATGCCAGCACCAACCTTGGGTCTGATGCGCTCATTTTGTAAGTGCATATTTGTTTTCCAGTTTGGTGTAGTGGTTAAGAGCGTGGACTCTGATCTGGGAGAACCGGGTTTGATTCCCCACTCCTTCACATGCAGCCAGCTGGTGTGACCTTGGGTCAGTCACAAGTTCTCTCAGAGGTGTTCTCTCAAGGGCAGTTCTCTCAGCGCTCTCTCAGCCCCACCTACCTCACAGGGTGTCTGTTGTGGGGAGGGGAAGGGAAAGGAGACTATAAACCGCTCTGAGACGCCTTCGGGTAGTGAAGGGCGAGGTATAAATCCAATCTCCTCCTCCTCCTCCTCCTCCCATTCAGTACAAGAACTTGTGGCTACTCAATGAAATTGATGAGCAGTTGGCTTAGAACAGATCAAAGGAATCACTTCTTCACCCAAAGAGTAATTAACACGTGGAATTCACTGCCGCAGAAAGCGGTGGCCACTACAAGCACAGACAGCTTCAAGCATATGGAGCAGAGGTCCATCAGTGGGTATGAGCCACAAGGTATCGATAGAACATTCTGTCTGGGGCAGTGATGGTCTGTATTCTTGGTGCTTGGGGGGCAACAGTGGGAGGGTTTCTGGAGTTCTGGCCCCACTGGTGGACCTCCTGATGGCACCTGGATTTTGGCCACTGTGTGACACAGAGTGTTGGACTGGATGGGCCATTGGCCTGATCCAACATTGCTGTCTCTTATGTTCTTATGAAATCAGAATTTCCATACCCAAGTCTGGAAAACGTTTGCTCCAGAATATCTCTCAAGACTCCACCTCCCCATCTTCGGGGGTTTCCCAGCTTGGAGTTGGCAACCGTAGAGGCATTAGAAGGACATTTCTGTTGCTAAATGATTGGCAGGGCAGTCGTGTTCTTGTTGAGACCCAGTTTGGTGTAGTGATTAAGAGCAGTGGACTCTAATCTGGAGAACCGGGTTTGATTCCCCACTCCTCCACATGCAGTTGCTGGTGTGACCTTGGGCCGGTCACAGTTCTCTCAGTACTCTCTCAGTCTCACCTACCTCATGAGGGGCCTATTGTGGGGAGAGGAAGGGATGGCGATTTTAACCCAATTTGAGATTCCTAAGGATAGAGGAAAGTAGGGTAACATAAGAACATAAGAAACGCCAATGTTGGATCAGGCCAAAGACCCATCCAGTCCAACACTCTGTATCACACAGTGGCCAGAAATACCAGGTGCCATCAGGAGGTCCACCAGTGGGGCCAGGCCATTAGAAGCCCTCCCACTGTTGACCCCCCCTCCCCAAGCACCAAGATGACAGAGCATCACTTGCCCCAGAGTCCCTATCTATACCTTCTGGCTCATAGCCACTGATGGACCTCTGCTCCATATGCTTATCTAATTCCCTTTTGAAGCCGTCCATGCTTGTAGCCGCCACCACTTCCTGTGGCAGTGAATTCCATGTGTTCATCACTCTTTGGGTGAAGAAGTACTTCCTTTTATCCGTTCTAACCCGACCTTGTCCTCCTCCTCTTCCTTATTCTTCTATCAAGGCATCTTTCCGGGGTTGGCTTCTCACCTTCACTGACGGCTGGAAGTGCAGGTAACAGCTTAATGTGTGCGCAATGGCACTGTTTTGGCATCCATGCACTGTGTGCTTAGCACCTGTATTACCTTCTTGCACACTGACACTTTGAGGGGGGAAAAAAGGAGATGAGGATGTCAGTTTTCCAATGCCTTGCTTGGGGCTGGTTTTTGAGTGAACTAAAGCTGGACCCCATTCAAAGCCACCCAATACCAAGTCAGACACAGGATCCCTTCATGTCTGGCGTTGCCCACCCTGACCGGCAGCAGCATTTTCAGGTTTCTGGCAGAGAGAGGTCTTTCCCAAGCCTGAGATGCCAGGGGTTGACCCCGGGACTTCCTTGCGCGGAGAGCACATGATGCGCCACTGAGCGCCGATCCTTCCTTGCTGTTTGCTTGGTGAGATGTGGGCTGTGGGCTCTTCCTTCTCCTATTAGAATCTCTCTGCTCTGCATCTCTCCTGGAAAACAGTCCCTCGGTTGCAAACATTTGCTTGCATTTGAAGCTCTAACAGAGTGTGAGATCCCTCCCTTTTGCTGTTACCATTGGCGGTATTTTTTTTCACCACCTCGCTATTATTGTTTTTCCAAATCTCTTGTTGTGCATCAGGTCCCCAGAGGTCTCCCACCGTGTCTGCATTTTGATAAGGGGCACCAGAATAGCATTATCAGTCCAGAGGGAATCTGTATTTTTCTCGGATTCAACAGGTTCTTTACGCAGACACCATTCCCCCCTGCCCCCAATTTTGAAAATGTAGAGTGTTTCTTTTTTTTAATCCAGCTTTTATCGCTACTAAAAAGCTACGAGTCTTGTTTGGCAGGGGCCTTTCCGGACCAGAAATCAGCAGTGTGACATATCTTTCTTTCCACTACCCCAGGAGTATAACTCTTTTTTGTTTCTTTCTTTCTTTTTTCGGAGTAAGCGAACAATGCCTACATGGAAAATTCCTATTTCCTCCTCTAAACAACATGCGCGCACAACTCTCTCACACACATACACGACGGGCCTTTCGTCTGCCCCACTGGAGAATTGTGGCAGGTTCCCATCTGAGCTGCACTGCGGCCTGGCTCCGTTGGCACCGTGCCGAAAGCCCCCGTCTGTTTTCCAGACAGGAAATATGAATCAAAATAACATGACAGAAAAAAACAGTAATTAGCTTTTGTGTGAGATTGCGAAGGCCTTAAATGAGGAACAGGCCTGCAATAAAATTTTTGGCTTCTCTCTTTCTCTCTCTCTCTGTGTCTGAAATGCACACGCTAAAAAAACCTGGCCATTTTCTTGTCAAGGGGGAAAGGCCTACAATCACCCTCCAAGGTTGAAGGGGGCCATCAAAGACGGATTCCGTTTTGGGATGGGTGACTTCTAGGTTGTCACCCTACGTGATGGCTCTGTAATAATTCTCTGGCCCTATCAGTTTCATCTGGCACCTACTTTATTGGAACATGCCTGCTTGGTTGTCAAAAAGAGGGTTCACCCTGATACTGCGAAAATCTGGTTGGTCTCTAAGACACTACTGGAATTGAATCGGGTTGTTCTTCTGCGGACCAACAGGGCTATCCTCTGATTTTGTAAAAGCCAGGGGTGGAACACTGGATGGAAAATCCAACAGGCAGTAATACTGAGGTCGTACCATCCCTTTGGGGCGACTTTACTTGAGCTGTAACACAATCCTGCGGGAACATGAAGCCATCACCAACATGAATTCATTACCAATAGTCCACTAGATTCTGTGCAGATTGTTATCAACGGCATTATCGACCTCTTGCATTTCTTTGGCCTGTTATGCACGGCTGCTTCCCCTCGCTTTCACTATATGTGTCTGTCGGGTTTTCTTTGTTGTTCTGCATTGATTTTCCTGCCGACAGTGCTCAGTTTACTTGCTGGTCGCTGTTTACCCGGGTTTTCTGATAGTGCTTGTGTGCCGATTTCCCCCCTTGTTTTGCTTCAAGCCAAAGGTAATTCAAAAGCATACAGATTCCCTCAGATTTCCAGCCCTTGAAGGTCACTCCCCTGCCCACGTTGAGGTCATTCCACCCACTTTGCACCTTCCACCATACTCCTGCCTTCATCAAGACCCGAGCAAGGCTGTTAACAACAGGACACTTTGGAGGACCTTAATCCATAGGGTCGCCATAAGTCACAAGTGACTTGTTGGCACTTCACACACACACACACACACACACACACACACACACACACACACGAAAGTTAAAAGATGATGTGCTCAAAATCTGTCAACAAATCTTGCTTTTGTTACCCGCTGAGCCCCTTTGCCTTGAAGTTACCATTCCATTTATAACTGAAAAGAAGATACATGTGTATGTGCCCCCTTTGCAGTCAACAGTCATTTGACTCCACGGGTGAAGACAGCGGCGGTTCTTGCTGTGGGCTGAGGAAGCAACGTTCCCTCTAAGCTGTGGAGTCCTGTGCAAAAGTTCTACTTTGTGAGCTCCTGGCATTAAAGCTGTGAGCGAGCAATTTGTCTACTGCACAAATCAGTTTGCTCTGGAGTCGTCCTTCCTGAGCTAGGACTAAAATGTGTGAGCCGGAGGCTAAAAAACTGTGAGCTGGCTCACACTCACTCAGCTTAGAGGGAACACTGATGGGTGTAAGCTTTCGTGTACCTGCACATATTCTGATGAAGTGTGCATGCACACAAAAAGTTTATACCCAGAATTAAACTTTTTTGGTCTCAAAGGTGTCACTGGACTCAAACAAGCTGACATTGATTCAAGTGGATTCTGTCCACGTTCAGGTTGCAGTTAAAAGGAGAGAGAGAGACGCTTAATCTGAAAAATACTGGCCCTATCACAAATGGCCAGATAATCTGATGTCATATATGTGAGAGTATGAGAGTATTGTTTCTACAGGAGAGATCTGTAGAGACATGTGGCTGGGGGTGGAAGATGGACTTGGCAACCCTACGCCCCCCCTCCAGTGTCCAGGCATGTTGAGCTACTTTCTCCAACAATTCGCACATCCAGCTGGCACTCATCAGGTGCACCAGGGAGATCAAGTCTGCAGAAGACATTCTGCTCCCCCTTTTCATTGCCTGCTGGCCCAATGAGGGCCATAGAGTTTTGAGTTTTGCTCAAATCCTAGAGTGTCGCCTTAATGTTATGCCAGCAACGTGACATCACTTCCAGTTGGTTTCTGCCCCCATCTGGCACCCGGAACATGCAGAGAAAGTCATGGTCACAGGCATGAGTGAACCAGCATGTCTTTTTCTTAGACGCTCATCCGGTTTACTTTGCAGTGTCTAGAGAAAAGGTGACCACCCCTTCTCAGCCGTGTTCCCTCTAAGCTGAGGTAGTCTGAGCCAGCTCCCAGTTTTTTAGCCTCCAGCTCACACATTTTTGTCTTAGCTCAGGAAGGAGGGCTCCAGAGCCAACTAATTTACGCGGGAGCCCAATTGCTCGCTCACAACTTTAATGCCAGCAGCTCTCAAAGCAGAATTTTTGCTCACAGGACGCCACACCTTAGAGGGAGCACTGCTTCTCAGCACAGTTCCCCTGTCCTAACGATTCTCCAGCTGTTCCACCTAAAATTCTTTCTTTCCCACTTCACTTTGTACCTCTTGCTTCTTGTTCTTCCCTTGTTCCCCTTTGTTCTAAGGAATGGGCCCCTGTTCCTTCCCACACCAATCTGTTCATCTTTGGGGCTCTGTTCTGTCCACCCCACTTTCTGAAACAGCACCTCTACTTTGAAACACCCTTTCTGCAGCCATTTGCCTGGCGCCGGAGCAGTCAAAGACCAAGTAAAAACAATCCTATTTACTGAGGCTTTTTGGAGTCAGTTTATGTCTCTCTGCATAATGATTTTTTTTTATATTGGTCTCATGCCTCGTTTCTTTTTCTTTACTAGTTCCCTGCTATGACCTAATTATTCTAATTTAAACTTCTATGGTTCTTGTGAAATTGTCACTGCTTGTGAACATCTTATGCTCCCCCCCCACACCAGTTGATGTTGTTACTGTTTTTTATGTTGTTGATTGAGGAGAAGGATGTTTATTATTGCTGTTTTATTACTGTGTGGTAGTGTTTTGATGCTGGAGATTGTTTTATGGATTTTTAATTAATTAATTTGTAATCTGCTTTGTTGAAATGCCACCTTTCTTGCCAACGGGGACCCAAAGCAGCTTACATCCTTCTCCTCTCCTCCATTTTGTCCTCACAACAACCCTGTGAGGTAAGCTAGGTGGAGAGTGTGTGGCTGGACCAAGGTAACACAATAAACTTCCATGGCAGAGTGGGGATTCGAACCTGGATCTCCCATATCCTAGTCTGACACTCTAAGCCAGAGGTGTAAAACATGCAGCCCGGGGGCCGGATCAGGCCCACCAGAGGGCTTCTATCAGGCCTGCAGTGGAACTGGCTGTCTTCTGCTGCTGCTTCCAATTCTGCTGCATCATTGTAGGTTTGCAGCTTACAGATACACTCCTGAACAGCATACTCAAGACTGCAACAGCACAGGCATATTGATGCAATAATCCAAAGCAAGAGGTGTCAGTTATCAGACACTGTTAAATAAACAAAATATTGCAAGAGTGCTGATGTTTTAAGCATGTTTTTATTTTAAGTAAAAAAAAAAACCCTTTGTGTTTCTGTCCTTTATAAAGTTTATATCTCTGCTACCTGGCATTATATTTTATGACACACTTGGCCCGGCCCAACAAGGTCTCACTTATGTCAGATCCGGCTCTCGGAAGAAGAAGAAGAAGAAGAAGAAGAAGAAGAAGAAGAAGAAGAAGAAGAAGAAGAGGAGGAGGAGGAGGAGGAGGGGGGGGGAGTAGTCGCAGGTTAGACATACTTTGGTCAGCATGCCCCATTGTCTTTTTATCCTTTATGATCTCAGCAGCAAATCTTGTCATGTGAAAAATAATGACTTTGTCCCTATCTGCCAAAAATATGACTAATTTCTCCTGGTCTGACCTTCCTGGGAAGCAGGATATTATGGTCCCCAAAAATCTATTACGTTCCGCCTCATATCTTGGACATTGGAGCCCACCAGAGGGCTGCTATCAGGCCTGCAGTGGAACTGGCTGTCTTCTGCTGCTGCTTCCAATTCTGCTGCGTCATTGTAGGTTTGCAGCTTACAGATACACACCTGAACAGCATACTCAAGACTGCAACAGCACAGGCATATTGATGCAATAATTCAGAGCAAGAGGTGTCAGTTATCAGACACTGTTAAATAAACAAAATATTGCAAGAGTGCTGATGTTTTAAGCATGTTTTTATTTTAAGTAAAAAAAAAAACCCTTTGTGTTTCTGTCCTTTATAAAGTTTATATCTCTGCTACCTGGCATTATATTTTATGACACACTTGGCCCGGCCCAACAAGGTCTCACTTATGTCAGATCCGGCTCTCGGAAGAAGAAGAAGAAGAAGAAGAAGAAGAAGAAGAAGAAGAAGAAGAAGAAGAAGAGGAGGAGGAGGAGGAGGAGGGGGGGGGAGTAGTCGCAGGTTAGACATACTTTGGTCAGCATGCCCCATTGTCTTTTTATCCTTTATGATCTCAGCAGCAAATCTTGTCATGTGAAAAATAATGACTTTGTCCCTATCTGCCAAAAATGTGACTAATTTCTCCTGGTCTGACCTTCCTGGGAAAGCGGGATATTATGGTCCCCAAAAATCTATCACATTCCGCCTCCTAAACTTTTTATTGGAATGTGATGTGGCACAAGAAGAAGAAGAAGAAGAAGAAGAGATTGGATTTATACCCCACCCTTCACTACCCAAAGGAGTCTCAGAGCAGCTTACAAACTTCTTTCCCTTCCCCTCCCCACAACAGACACCCTGTGAGGTGGGTGGGGCTGAGAGAGCTCTGACAGAAACTGCTCTTTTTCAAGAACAGCTGTGCCAGAACTATGGCTTGCCCAGGGTCATCCAACAGGTGCAAGTGGAGGAGGAGTGGGGAATCAAACCCGGTTCTCCCAGATTAGAGTCCACGCACTTAACCATGACACCAAACGGGCTCTCAACAAATGAGTTCGACACCCCTGCTCTAAGTACTATACCACACTGGATACTGTGTTGATGCTATGATGTCTGATATTTGTTTGGCATCTTGGGAGTCTGCCGATTGCTGGCTTATAAATGTCCTCCATCAATGCCAATCTCCAAAGACTTTGTTTACTACGACGCTATTCCTTTTCGTTTCCTTTGGTTTCGTTTAAGACGGCCCAAATCCTTTGCTCGTGTCAGGCATTTGGAATGCTTCATCTCTTCTCAAAACCTCTTGCTCACAAAGGGAAAAAAAAATTCCTACTCCGACAGCAATAAGCCGGAAAGGAAATTTTGAGGAGCGGGGTGGGGGGTGGGGATAGTGGTGGTTGCTATTATCAGTTGACAGCCACTGGTAGAACATATCCTGAATGGAAACAGAGCCAAAGTTAAATTTTTATACCTCTCCCAACTTTGACACTGAAAACTGGAAAGGAAACGGCTTCCCATCGAAGGGCTGAATGCGCTGAATCAGTCGCTCATTCAGGTGGCGACTTTGGATACTCTTGGTTCGGTGGTGCTGAGAGGCCAATCAGGAGCACGGAGCCTGGTTTTGAGGATCAATCCTCCTTGGGACTGGAAAGGCCAACTGGCAGCAGACGGGAGGCAGCTCCCACTCCCTACGCAATTTTCTCTGGCTCCTAGTAGCCCTACCAAGTTTTAATCAAAATGTGGTTTAAAGAAATTGTCCTCAGTTTCACTCAGAAGGAAAACATGATTTCTTTCCAATGTTGTGTGTGAGACAGATGGGCAGGGAAAAAGAGATTCCAGATTCTGGTGTTACAAGGGAGGGGAAGTCAGTAGAGCCACATTGGCTCCATTTCCATTTCACTGTTGTCAGTAGCTGGATTCACATGTTGCGGAAGATTGCGCTTTCACAAGGATTCCTCTCCTGTGTTTTCTGAGAGGAAAATCCAGGGTAAGAATAATTACAATAGCTTTATATCCAATATCCAGGCAGACCCATAACCAATGTTCCCTCTAAGCTGTAGAGTCTTGTGAGCAAAAATTCTACTTTGTGAGCTACCGGCATTAAAGTTGTGAGCAGGTGATTTGGCTACTGCATAAATTAGTGTGTTCTGGAGCCATCCTTCCTGAGCTGAGACAAAAATGTGTGAGCCGGAGGCTAAAAAACTGTGAGCTAGCTCACACTAACTCAGCTTAGAGGGAACACTGCCCATAACTATGGTGGGGATTTGGAGGGGGGGCTCTGCCCCCTTTCTTAAAGACACAGCCCCAGAAAAATGTCTCCCGTAAATGCTTTTAAAAATAATTTTAAAACATTTTTAAAGCTGTGTGCTCATTTAAGCGGAGTGGGGTGCTGGAGTTGATGAATTTCCACACTGAGCAAGGGGGTTGGAGTAGGTGACCTCTAGGATCCCTTCTAACTCTGTGTCAAGAAACTGGTCTCCTTGAAGAGAGTCTTTCTGCCTAAGTGTTAGCTCTCTTGACTACAGAAGTCATGACTCCCACCTGCCGGCTTGTTCTCAGAACTGTTGCTTAGGCTGGCAGAAGGTTGACAGCTTGCCGTTTAGAGACCTATCCTGGGAACAGCTTTCTTTTGGCTAAACGGTTAATAAGCAAAGAATGATGGCTAGCATAAGAACACCTATGTAGAATGGACAGTTGAGTCATAATCCACAGAATTCGGGCTTTTCTTTCTGCACTGAGAACTTCAACCCCACCAGAAAATTTTTTTTTGCCCCACAAGCCACGGAACCCTGGCTACAGGCCTGTATCCAGGGGTCCCCAACCTTTTTTAGACTGTAGGCACCTTTGGAATTCTCATACAGTGTAGTGGGCGCAGCCACAAAATGGTTTCCACAGTTTAGCTTCAGTCACACAGTGCAGATTTTTGTGCTGTGGCTTTCTAATGACATGTGGTGGGTACCAGAAAAGGTATTGGTGGCTGCCATGGCACCCATGGGCACACTGAGAGCCAGTTTGGTGTAGTGGTTAAGTGCACGGACTCTGATCTGGGAGAACCGGGTTTGATTCCCCACTCCTCCACTTGCAGCTGCTGGATATGACCTTTGGCAAGCTATAGTTCTGGCACAGCTGTCCTTGAAAAAGAGCAGTTTCTGTCAAGAGCTCTCTCAGCCCCGCCTACCTCACCGGGTGTCTGTTGTGGGGAGGGGAAGGGGAAGGAGTTTGTAAGCCCCTCTGAGACACCTTTGGGTAGTGAAGGGAGGGGTATAAATCCAATCTCCTCCTCCTCCTCCTCTTCTTCTTCTGGATAAAATGCCATAGAGTCCACCCTCCAAAGCATCCCTCCAGGGGAACTGATTTCTGTAGCCTGGAGACAAGCTGAAATTCCAGGAGATATCCAGGTAACCCACCTGGAGGCTAGCGTGCCTAGCTAGCAATGAGGGGTGGGACCAGTGTTCCCGCTAAGCTGAGTGAGTGTGAGCTAGCTCACAGTTTTTTTAGCCTCCGGCTCACACATTTTTGCCTTTGCTCAGGAAGGATGGCTCCAGAGCCGACTAATTTATGCTGTAGCCACAACTTTAATGCCAGTAGCTCACAAAGTAGAATTTTTGCTCACCAGACTCCACAGCTTAGAGGGAACATTGGGTGGGACCTTCACTTGGGGACTGAAGACTTGTCTTGCGTGCTTAAAGTTCCCAGATTCCATCCCTGCGTCTACCGCTAGGGGCCGATGGTGAGTTCATGAGATGCTGGTGGCTTTTCCAAGGTCATCTGGTTGGCCGCTGTGGGGATCTAGATTAGACAGCTCTTTCAATGTGATCCAGCAGAGCACTTCTTAGGGTTCTGATGGAAACGAAGAGGCCTGGGCTTTGATGAGTCCCTGGAGGAACGCTGTGATGCAGAAGGTCTCCAGCAGGGACTTGAAAGGGAAGAGAGGAGGCCTGACAGATGAAGAGGGAAGCCGCTTGGCAGCCCTTAACAAGGATGGACTCTGATAAGTATTCCCAGATGAAAGCCATAATTGCACCGAGCCCATGTGACGTGACTGGCCGTCAGTGGAGATACCACCCATAGGAGGAAAGCAGATTTGGGAAGCTTGCCTAGGAGAAGGAGGGGAGGGGGGGATCCTTCTCAGAAAACATTTAAATCGATGTCGACATTTATGACTTGTGAAAGTTGTAAAAGCATCACACGGAGTTCTCATAAAAAGCAATAAACCCTATTTACAGCCTCGGCATTATGGGCCTGGTAACTCAAACCAGAGCTTCCTCCTCCTCCTCCTCCAGTTTCAGCCAATTGATACGTATTCAACCAGGCCCTTTGCAGCCAGTTTGGAAACAAAGACCACAAGCCAACTGTATTTGGAGTAGAGCAGGAAGAGGACGGAGGGGATGAAGAAGAGGTTGCCTTTCACGGTGTCCCCTCTGCAGGCAATCAGGAGACTGGATTTATACCCCGCCCTTCACTACCCAAAGGAGTCTCAGAGCGGCTTACAAGCCCTTTTCCCTTCCCCTCCTCCTCCCCACAACAGACACCCTGTGAGGTAGGTGGGGCTGAAAGAGCTCTGAAAGGAACTGCCCTTTTTCAAGAACAGCTCCGACAGAACTATGGCTTGCCCAAGGTCATCCAGCAGCTGCAAGTGGAGGAGTGGGGAATCAAACCCGGTTTGATACAAGCCAGCGTTCCGTGCGCCTCGGTGTTTAGTCATGCCGGCCACATGACCATGGAAACGTCTTCGGACAGCGCTGGCCCTTCGGCTTTGAAACGGAGATGAGCACCGCGACCCTAGAGTCGGATTCGACTGGCTTTCGAGCAAGGGAACCTTTACCTTTATACCTTGCTAAGGTCCCCCCTCCCCTCCCCTGTTTTCCCCAGGCTCGAACCCCAAATCTCCTGGTATTTCCTAACCCAGCGTTGGCTACCCCAGATCCAGCCCCTGATTTCCTACTGATGATAAGCTGGTGCTTCCTCAAAGTGCACCCCTCTTTGCAAGTTGTTCCTCCAACGGTCCATTAAGACCAGTGGCTACTACAAGCCATGAGGTATCTACCCACCAAAGTGAGTCAGAGGAGGACAGTTAGATTCGAGTCCAGGATAATCTTAGAGTCCAACAAGATTTTTTGGGATACGAGCTTTTGAGAGGCAAAGCTCCCTTGGTCAGTTACAAGTCACAACGGAGATCCTTGAGTCCTTATATCCCAGTCTGAGAGTGGGAGGGGTGTTGCCAAGAAGGGAGTCAGGATGCAGAGGTAAAATGCACATTGTGTTCAGATTACAGCAGGTGAGAAATGCTTAGGAAATCAGCATCTGTACCGAGATCAGAATCTGTCCCTATTCATCCCTGGGTGGTCCATCTTTCTGAATCTGTGAATGAATTCAGATTCAGCAATCTCACATTGTACTCTCCCCTTGAAGCGTCTCCGTTGGAGGACTGTTTGGAGCCCAGCATTCTGGAGTGTTTATACGCCAACCTGGGAAATATACAACATAACTGGCAAGAGAGGTATGATTTTTGCAGGGAGATGTAAGAAGAATCTAAGCGGACGCTGCTTGCTTTGGGAGGAAATGAGTCTGCTTTACAGACTGGTTCGGTCCTGATGCTTGACAGCTCTTCCCTGTTCAACACAAATAAATATGAAAAAAAGTGACCAATCTCTCCTGCATCTAGAGCCTCAAAGGAAACAGAACAGTTGCAGTGCTGCCCTTGGAACTTCAAACCAGCCAGAGAATTGGGGAGCACCTAATCACACAAGTTAAATTGTCCGGGGACTCTGGTGGGTCCCAAATACTGCAGATGTTTAGGGGGGAGGGGCTGGAATGTCCCCAGGGTTAGGTGCCTGATCCAGAACTTCTGACAGGCAGTCATGGGGGGAGAGAAACTTCCAAGAACTTAATTGGGCCATCAATCAACGTCTGCCTCTGTCTGATCCAAGACGTGAGAAAGGGCCGTTCAGGGAGATTTGTTTATAATTCGGCTTTCTCAGCCTAGCCAAATATATGAAAAAAGGCTGCCCCATGGAGATAGTCTGGGTCTCAAGTTACCATTGGTGGGAAGTGCGCCGGGGCCGATTGGCTGCAATCAAACGGTATCTGACTGTTGTCATCTTCCAAATAAGAGAGCTGAACTTTTAAAGCCATGCCAGAGCATCCACTACTGGCTGTAGAGACGTCAAGGAGTTATTGATTGATTTATTTTTTTTAGCAGCCCTTGTAAAAAAGGAACTCCTTCGTCAGCAGTGCATAGCCCATCTGGACGGGCTCTTTGGATTTTATACCCGGCTTCCGAGCAAAGGTTACAAGAGCAGATTGGGGGTTGTTTTCAAGCAGCAGGCAGGGCAATTTGCTTTTTAATGTGTCTTGCTCAACACAGTTCATTGGGCCAAAGCAAATGGTCAGAACTGGGGTTGCCAGCTCTGGGTTGGGAAATACCTGGAGATTTTGGGGATGGAGCCGGAGGAGGGCGGGGTTTGGGGAAGGGAGGGGCGTAAGCCTGGTATGAAGCTAGAGCAGCCGTTTTCTCCAGGGGAACAAATCTCTATTTAGCAGTTAATTTTATATCAAATGATCGCGGTGCGGTGGCTCAAGTGGTTAAGATGCTGAACTGCAGGCTGTGGAAGGTCGGTAGTTCAGCAGTTCGAGACCCGGGTGCTGCATGACGGAGTGAGCTCCCGTCTCTAGTTCCAGCTCCTGCCAACCTAGCAGTTCGAAAGCAAGAAATTGCAAATAGATAAATAGGTACCGCTTCGGTGGGAAGGTAACAGCGTTCCGTGCG
Organism: Gekko japonicus; assembly: GCF_001447785.1. Lineage (NCBI taxonomy): Eukaryota > Metazoa > Chordata > Lepidosauria > Squamata > Gekkonidae > Gekko > Gekko japonicus. Next base: position 407,620 of record NW_015159723.1, on the reverse strand, counting down.
CCTTGGTGTTTAGTCATGTTGGCCACATGACCACGGAGACGTCTTCGGACAGCGCTGGCTCTTCGGCTTGGAAACGGAGATGAGCATCGCAACCCTAGAGTCGGATTCGACTGGCTTTCGAGCAAGGGAACCTTTACGTTTTTTTTAACCTTTATATCAAAAGAAATATATTTATTATATAGTGTACACAGCAATGTAGTTATTGATTGACTATCAGGCTGCATTAAAAATCATCCAAAATCAGTCTTATACAGGGCTTTTTTTTTTTTTGTAAAAAAAAAAGTTGCTGGAACTCTGAATAGGGAAATGAAATTTTTAATCTGTATACTGAAAACTCATGCACTTTTAAACATTTTTAAAAGAATTTTGTTGAAGAGGCTCTGGAACTCTGCTCTAGTGCATTCCCCCAGAAAAAAGCCCTGGTTTTACGTAAGCTATTATAAATCCCTCATGCAAAATTGATGATACATACCAAATGACCAGCGTTCCGTGCACCTTGGTGTTTAGTCATGCCGGCCACATGACCACGGAAACGTCTTCGGACAGCGCTGGCTCTTCGGCTTTGAAACGGAGATGAGCACCGCAACCTTAGAGTCGGATTCGACTGGCTTTCGAGCAAGGGAACCTTTACCTTTACTTTACCAAATGACCAACACAAGACCATACGTGTTTCGGCCTCTTAGGCCTTCTCCAGTGGTCAATAATACATAACATAGTTTTAAGAAACACATCTGGAAAATAAACAGTATCTATTTTAACCCTGACCTGGTGATATTATCTCATATATTGTGTGATTTGTTGTTAGCTTGTAAATCAAACTGTGGTACCTTTGCATGGTAACTCTGCCCACATTTAAATCATCCATTGGTACTATAATCTGGTACAGGGTTTCAAATATTTCCAGATGTGTGTATCATCAGTGGCCGGACCACCCCTCCATTTGCATCACAGTTAAGCAAACGTACCTTGATCACACCATATCAAAGAACAGTCTTTTTGTGATTGCACAAGCAATTACATTAAAATCCTTTCTTATGAAGTTTAACCAGTACAGAGTGGGCATTAGAAATACACTGCACACAAAGAACCTCGATGCAATCACATCAGGATTGCTTTCGGGTAGTGATTTATCAAGGAGCACATGGACATTGGTAAAAATGAGCCGAAAGGACTGAAATGGGGGCAGGGGAGGGATTTCCCAAGCCATGCTCCAACTTGCTGATATTGGGAACTGTTATTCCCAAGGTAAAGGTAAAGGTTCCCTTGCTCGAAAGCCAGTCGAGTCTGACTCTAGGGTCGCGGTGCTCATCTCCGTTTCAAAGCCGAAGAGCCAGCGCTGTCCGAAGACGTTTCCGTGGTCATGTGGCCGGCATGACTAAACACCAAGGCGCACGGAAGGCTGTTACCTTCCCACCGAAGCGGTACCTATTTATCTACTTGCAATTTCTTGCTTTCGAACTGCTAGGTTGGCAAGAGCTGGAACTAGAGACGGGAGCTCACTCCGTCATGCGGCACACTTGGGTATCGAACTGCTGAACTACTGACCTTCCACAGCCTGCAGTTCAGCGTCTTAACCACTTGAGCCACCGCAGCTCCTATTCCCAAGGTACAATACAATAAAGCACACGCACACTGTGCCATTGGTACAGATCTGGGTCCCCAGGCTTTTTGATCCTGTTGACACCTTTGGAATGGGGATACAGTGTGGCGGGCGGAGCCACAAACCGGCTGTTACAAAATGGCTGCCATTGGAAGTGAAACCGGCCACACAATGGCCGCTGCCGCTCACCCTCAGTCACACGGTGAAGATCCTTGTGCTGTGGTTGCAGGGAGCAGCTGCCAAAGCGATGCTTTTAAAAATTTCCACAGCCAATCAAATATCCAACGGCCAATCAGAAGCCCGATCTTGTCCTGCCTACTTTTAAAAAATGTTTGGCGAGCAGCACGAAAGGTGTCGACAGGCGTAGTGGTTCCCATAGGCACTGCATTGGGGTCTCTGGTATAGCTGTACTCAGGGGTAATTTCGTAGACAAAGAAGTGTTGGAGCTCATTAGCATAACTCATTAGCCTAACTTATTTGCATATGGCACACACCCCTGACATCACCGGAAGTGTGTCAGAAGGCAACACCCACCTCTCAGGCTCCACTGGGCTGTTTTGGATTGCTAGCTATTGGGGGGTGGGAGACATGCAGATCTGTCCTTGCAGTGGAGGGAGAGCTTGTACCTGAATAAAACTTGGTCTTAAAGGTGCCACTGGATTGTTTTGGGTTGGGGGGCTCTGCAACTTACCTGGCTGCTTCTTGCTCTGACTGAGGGCTGCTGGGAGCAGGGGGTGGGGCTTGTTGCATGTGCCCGCCCCCTGGGCTCTTTACTGCCGGAGCTCCGCTCCTGTGCGCTCCAGTAGGTACTAACCCTTAATGGGAGAGAAACTTTGGAAAGGGATTTGTTTCCCCTTGAAAGCTCACCAAGATACTTGCTCATAAATAGTAAACTCATTCCGAATTGAGCCAAGGAGAGTTCACTGCTTGCCCATAATAGTTTTGTTTCATGTTCTCTTCTTAAAAGCATAGTTGCACCTACACAGAAAGATGCACAACTAGTGTGTAGATGCCTATTGGTGGTTCATGTCCATGTCCCATAATAATCCACTTCTCATCAGCCAGAGCTCTAGGGAAGAGATGTCAACTTAATTCATGTAGTCATGCTATTTAGATCTGGTGCAATTTTTCTCAGCTATGGTTATGTACCAGTTCTAAATATTTGCCTTCCGAAGCACAGATGCACTTATTCCCATCTGTCCCCAGCCCCACCGACCACCATACATGCTTTTCAGAGTAGATCACTGAAGAATCTGTAATTAGCTCCATATTTTAGGGTAATCTAGCTTTGAAGGTGGGGGGGGCAACCGAGAATACCTCTTTGGCTATGCGTGCATTTCTGAATTCAGGGTCTTGTTGCATTCTGAAAGGCTGGCTTGCCGTAATTTTCTTTGATTGGCACAAAAATTAAATCTACAGATCACGTTTCAGGTCTGGTCTGCAATTGTGTGTTTTATTCTCTTTACCCACCAGCTATAGCAGAAAGGGTTTGCGAAGGATTTCTGATATCTCTGGACCTTTTACAAAAATGCCTAATTTTTACTTCTTGGGAATGTTCCTCTGTCCAAATTATTCAGAATTAGGGATGATCAGCTTCATTTCCTGGAGGTTCTTTTGACTGTGAGTCACTGAAGACTGAAGACCTTCATATGGGCTATGACTGGCAAATAATCAAGGCCCACATTTCCCAGTGAATGGTATAGCATTCTTTATTTTTCAGATTCCTGACTCCCCCCCACCCCCGCAGCCAATACCAGGAATGCTGAGAACTTTGTGACCAACATATTTTGTAGGCAAACATACCATTTTCGAGAGCTGTTCGCTCCCTGACTCCAGTGCCTGGAGGGGGTGGCATTTGGGGCAGACTTCTAGGTGATGATCTAGGGATTTCCCCTAATCTCTATGAGAAAGATCATAGAGAGACAGGGACATTCCTAGAGCATCCCTATGGAGGCAATTTCCTGGCCATTTTTTTCTCCCATGCCTCAGTTTTTCAAGAGAAGGGGATTGGAGCTTAAGGCCAGGGTTTACCCACTGCGGGCAGGCAAATGCCTAGCCTACCTCTGTGCCTTGCATTTAGGTCTTTTGAGGGCACCTGATTGGCCACAGTGGGAAACAGGATGCTGGCCAAATGATGGTCTGACTCAGTGGGAATTTTATTATATTCTTCTGCCATCAACTATGGACTGTTTGCCATCTGAAGAGACAGTCTCACCACACCCTACAGCAATCACACAGTTCTGCAGTCATCTTGAGAAATTTCATTTCCCGCTTCATGTTGCTATTTGCCTGGCAGAGTAGGAACCTTACCCATCTGATGTTCATTCTGCACCTCCACAACACCAGCATGTTGTTATTTCCTATTTCATAGGGATATATATATATAAAATCCAAGGCTCTGGCTTTTCATCCAACTACACTAACTCCTTTATGCACCAGATATTTTAAGGGAGGAGGGGGGGGGACGGACCAAACCACAGATTAGAATTATTGCTATGCAGTTGTGGGCACTTGACAGATGCTTTCATCCTGTATATTTAAATCCTTTAAAACAAAAATACCACAGCTCCTATGCAGCTTTTTCTAAAATATTAAAACCGCATCTGTGTTTCAGAGAGAGGGAAAGAAAAAGAAACACAGCAGAGGGAGAGAAAAGAAAGAAAGAAAGAAAGAAAGAAAGAAAGAAAGAAAGAAAGAAAGAAAGAAAGAAAGAGAGGCTAGAAATGCCCCATGTCATATCAATTTCTCTTTTAAGGTTTACACTGGGGTCTTAGAGGAGTGTGAATTGTGTGGACAGAAGAAAGCTCCCTGTCCCACCCACCCCCAGCACCAGAACAACAAAAACAAAAGGAATTTGGATCGCAGGCCGAGGGCCACAGGAATCTAAAGGATGGCAAATTCCATGTCAGAGAGGGAGAGAGGCTACCCTATTTCTTTTGGCTGGCTGCCCTTTCACTTATATGAACTTGCAACCATTTCTTTCTCTCAGCGGGACCGACCCCCAGAGAGCACATTTCAGAAGGAAATCTGTCTCAGCTTCAGTGGAAACTGTCGCCCTGCCTCCGCGCCTCCCTTGCCTCATAATTTACCTTGGGAATATGTGGGCCATGTGAAAAGCGTAGCCACCCACGCATCTATGAATCCATCCACCCACCCCTGGCTGTGGTCAAACCTCTCTAAAAGCTCCTGGCCAAGAATGCCCTCTTCGCTTACAAATTAACTTTTTGCAAACTCAAATTGTCGGAAGGCAGAAGCGGGCTGATCCTGCAAACCAGTTATTTTCAATTTTAAGCAAGAAAAAAAAAAAAGGCCAAGGAAAGCTCTCACTTTACATGGATATGTGGCATCTACGTGGAACCTAGAGCATCAGGAAAGATGACAAGTAAATGCATATGCCTGACTTGCTATATTTCAGAGTAGTTTTTCCCTTATGGTGAAGTGGTACAGTCCTCCTAAGACCGTACCGCTTTTGTTTCCCCCTGAACGTTTGAATTGGCTCCGACTGCCAGAGGTATGCAGCTTCGTTCAAAGATACTAATTGCCACTGCCTTTCGGAGACCGCCGAGTAGCAGATATTTGGGGGAGCATCTGAAAAGTTTGCCAGTCCTTATTGGTTATTCCACTTTTTAATCCTGGCCAAACCAATGGGAATATCAGATGTTGCAGGGGTGGGTGGCCCTAATGATTTTACCATTATAGCCATAACCAACTAATAATAATAAAAAGAGAGATTCCTGTGAACTGCACTCGTTAATTGGGAAGAGTGAAATTTGTTGCACGTGAACAAACACACCAGACCACTGACTCGTTAGTGGCTAAGGTAACAATGTTGTTGAAAAGGTAGTCGTTGTGCCACTGATCGAGAGCCAGACCGGTGGTCCTGGAACCAGCTCAGCTTCTTGGGAAGTCCAGTCTCCATCTCTCTCCCATTTCGGTTCCCACTTTCCTTTCCAAGCGCACAAGGCCAAGAATGTTGCGGACGCGGGCATCAGTTGTAGGAGGCAGAACCTTTCTGCTCCTGAGCTGAAATACGATAAGTCTGGGAGGAAGGTAGCTTCAGCACCATCAGCCGCAAGCTGCCACATCCCAGATGAGCTCAAGAATTATGAACATGAACACCCATGAAGCTGCCTTATAGCCAGGGGTCATTTCCTGCGGGAGCGCACAGGAGCAGAGCTCCGGCAGTAAAGAGCCCAGGGGGCGGGCACATGCAACAAGCCCCACCCCCTGCTCCCAGCAGCCCTCAGTCAGAGCAAGAAGCAGCCAGGTAAGTTGCAGAGCCCCCCAGCCCAAAACAATCCAATGGCACCTTTAAGACCAAGTTTTATTCAGGTACAAGCTCTCCCTCCTCTGCGAGGACAGATCTGCACATCCCCCCCCCAATAGGTAGGAATCCAAAACAGTCCAGTGGAGCCTGAGCGGTGGGTGTTGCCTTCTGACACACTTCCGGTGACTTCAGGGGGTGTGGCATATGCTAATGAGTTATGCTAATGAGCTCCTGCACCTCATTTTCTACGAAATGACCCCTGCTTATAGTGAATCAGACCCTCAGCCCGTCAAGCTCAGTATTGCCTACCCAGAGTGGCAGCAGTTCTCTGAGGTCTCTGGCACAGAAAGGTCTTTCATCTCACCTACTGCCAGATCCTTTTAAATGGAGACGCCAGGGATTGAACCGGGGACCTTCTGCGTGCCAAACAGATGTTCTACCACTGAGCCATGGCCCCTCTCACCAGCATCCTTTGAGAATGCTTAAGGAAAAGGTGGCATTAGTATCAGCCCACTTTGCTGGCTAGTGAGACGTTCCAGAGGCTAATGCCATCATCTGTTGATTACTTTGGAAGGAGTTAATATGGTAGACGTGGGGTGTCTTTGTAGCATTTGCTTTATTTTCAAACAAGTGAAGGTACAAAAGCATGCTTGTACAGTAACAGAACTGCTATCCCACATTATGGCCTTGAAAAAGGGACAGAGAGAGAGAGAGAGAGAGAGAGAGAGAGAGAGAGAGAGAGAGAGAGAGAGAGAGAGAGAGATTCTGCACCCAGGGGCATGAGCCAACTCCCCTATCAATGGTTCCTGCTTCCCCCCTTCCCCCCCCTTCTTAGTGTTGGACCTTCTTTATACAACTCACACATTCTTCAGTTAAGAGGTGGGTCTTCTCCAGTCCTGATGGCTCCCTAATCAGAGAGCTATTAAAGCACATATGGGGAGAGGAATTATCCAAGATCCTCATCTCTTTTGTCATCAGTGGCAGATGGAATCCCAGTGAAAGAAGCCAAATGTATGGGAGAGGGCTATTCATCAATGCCAGTTCTGCAACCTCTGTAAGACTGAGTACCTCCCCCAAGAATCCTAAACTGACTCCTAACGTAAGCTGACATTGTGCACATCCACAGAATGTGTTCCAGTTGACATTTATGTATCTGTATTTATTTATTTTGAGACTGTTATTCCGCCCTCCCCAGGTGGGCTCAGGGTGGATCACAAAAAAAAATATCTCATTTTTGCTCATGTCCTGGATACTAATTGTAGTTCAGACTGATTCAGAAACTTCCCAGCACTTTGCCAGCTAAGGGAGCACACAATCCTTTTCTATCCAGATCCTTGGAGCTGCCCACATTTCCCTAGAGCCTGTTAGGGATATTTGGTGAATATAGTAGAGTCACACAGCGGAAACATGCTGGGCCCATAACCCGATTGGGGTATTGGGTTCATATAGCAAAGTTTGCCCAATCACAGAAGCGTGACATTGCATGCAGTAAACAAATCTCCTAAGAAGGACACTACAACTTATAGTTATTCAAGTTGATTCAGTTCCTATCACATGTGGCCAGACAATCCAGTGTCACATATGTGGACTGCTGGACCTCCTGCTGGCACCTGGTATTTTTGGCCACTGTGTGACAGAGCGTTGGACTGGATGGGCCATTGGCCTGATCCAACATTGGCTTTTCTTATGTTCTTATGTTACGAGGACATTGTTTCTACAGGAGAGGCCTATAAAATGAGTGACTCCATGAAGAGCCATGAGGAAAGAGAAGAACAACAGGCTGAAGAGAGAGGAGGGGGTCAGAGGGCAACTCCCAGGTGAAGAACAAAGAGAAACAGATGACATAATATTCAAGGAGATAACACTTATATACACTTGGAGTGATGTAGTACCCCCCCCCCATGTCCAGGCAAGCTGAGCTGCTTACTCCAACATCGACAGACCCTTTGTGATTTGTTGGCCACAATCTGACCAAGTCTTAACCAAAACAGAGAATCTTAGGGAAAAGATATTGTATTAGTAATATTTATTTAGCACATTTTTATCCTATCCTTCATCCGAGAAGCTCAGGACAGCATGCCTGGTTCTGTATTCCATTGTATCTTCACAACAACCCTGCCCTGGCTTTTCTGCCCTGGCCCCAGCCTGGTGGAACATGTTCCCATGTGAGAGCAGGACCCTGTCGGACCTATTGCCATTCCAGAGGGCCTGTAAAATGAAGCTGTTCCACCAGGCCTTTGGCTGAGGTGGCGGATTTCCAGTGAAAAAGCTGACCTCGCCTGCTGAAGTTCACCAGCTCGATGTAGCCCAGAGTAAGCAGATTTTCAAGACCTAGCAGTACCAGCTCTGGAAATGGTGTGTATAAACATATAGTGCAATCTGTTTTTAAATTCTTGTTCATAAATTGTTGTTTGTAACTGTTTTAAACAGTCTATTAATGTTATTGTGTTATAGAAGAAGAAGAAGAAGAGGAGGAGGAGGAGGAGATTGGATTTATACCCCGCCCTTCACTACCCAAAGGAGTCTCAGTGGCTTACAAACTCCCTTTCCTTCCCCTCCCCACAACAGACACCCTGTGAGGTAGGTGGGGCTGAGAGAGCTCTGACAGAAATGGCTATTTTTCAAGAACAGCTCTGAAAGAACTATGGCTTGCCCAAGGTCATCCAGCAGGTGCAAGTAGAGGAGTGGAGAATCAAACCTGGCTCTCCCAGATTAGAGTCTGCGCACTTAACCACTACACCAAATTATAATGCTGAATGGCTTTGTGGGGAAGGCGGAATATAAATTACAAAATTAAATAAATAAATAAATAAATAAATAAAGGAGTTCAGCCACTATGGTGACTCACCTTGACACAGAGAGGACTCCCTCTTTCTGTGTTATACCTCTGAGGATGCCAGTCACAGGTGCTGGCGAAACATCAGGTACTACAATGCCAAGACCACGGTCATACAGCCGTACCATTTTTCCAGTATTTGGGGGTGGTGATCCATTCGTCTAGGACCAGAAGTGCCCATCATGATCATATAACCACTATCGGTCAAAAATCTGCCCAGAGCATAGTACAATTTCTATGCACTAAAAGAGGGCATTATGTACCAGCTGCCATTTAAGTTATCCCAGGTAAAAATACCGTCCTAACTTTTGTATGGGGGGGGGACAAAACTTGGCCTACCTTCTTCTTGCTTCGCTCCATGACAGTGAGTCCAATCAAAAATTTTAAGAGCAATATTCCAACTACTCAGCTGTGTCTCCAACACCAGCTTGCATCTAGAATCTGGCCTTGTCAAAGTGGACATCAGTTTTCCCTGGAGAAAATGGCTGCTTTGGAGGGTAGAGCCTATGGCAGGGGTGTCAAACATGCGGCCAGGGGGCTGGATCAGGTCCCCAGAGGGCTTCTATCAGGCCCGCAATGGAACTGGCTGCCTTCTGCTTCTTCTTCCAGTTCTGCAGCTGCGTCGTCGTCTTAGGTTTGCAGCTTATAGATACACACCTGAACAGCATACTCAGGATTGCAACAGCACAGACATTTTGATGCTATAATTCACAGCAAGAGGTGTCAGTGATCAGACACTGTTAAATAAACAAAATATTGCCAGGGTGTTAATGTTTTAAGCATGTTTTTATTTTAAGTTAAAAAAAAACCCTTTTGTGTTTGTGTCCTTTATAACGTTTATATCTCCGCGACCTGGCATTACATTCTATGACACACATGGCCCGGCCCAACAAGGTCTCATTGACGTCAGATCCGGCTCTCATAACAAGTGAGTTTGACACCCCTGCTCTATGGCATTATAGCCCGCTGAGGTCTTTCTCTTCTACAAACCCTGTCTTTCCTAGGCTCCATCCCTAAATCTCCATGAATTTCTCAACCCAGATTTGACAATGCTAATAACTTCCCTGAGCAGGCTTTTTGCAGGTTGACGATCCCCGCCCTCTCCCCTGTTCTTAAAGCCTGCAAGTAGTTTTCAGCATCGTGAGCATAACCTTTCTTTACAGTCTGTGAACCAGTCCCCTTTCTGGAGGGAGGGGGGAGGCTGCAACCCCCAGGATTCAGGCCTAACAGCAGCTGTCATTGTTACAAGGCAAAGAACAAATTGATTGATGGCAGATAATCAAAGTGACGGAGGGCCTTTGGCAGGGGCGATATTTATGTTACATCTGTCACTTAAGACATTTTACTGCCAATCAGCTTCCTTAAGAAGGCGGACTGGAACAATAGAGGCCTTTCTGTTCCACTCCCCCTATTGACTCCGGCTAACACCGACCAAGTTCACCCTTGATGCAATCCTCAAAGCATGCACCCGTTCCCTGAGCCAAGTTTTCAGATATACATCCTTCTTTGTCAATGGATGGGGCGGTGGGTTGTGGGCGGGGGGGGGGGGAGGCCTCTCCTCACAGCCAAAGCATTGAAGGTGGTCCTTTGAAACGGGGAAGGGGAGGAGTGTGCGATTTGCTTTGTCCACCGATGAGGTGTCAAAGCGAGAGAAATTCAGAGGGGACCCTTCCCGGCAGCTGCTGGAGGAGTGAAGCTCTTTTGATGGTTCAGGCACCACGACCTCTGTTGTCAGGACAGTTCTGGCTGAGAAGATGCTTGGAAAAAATAACACCTTTGTGTGTGCATGTGCCTGTGTCTGTGTGTGTCATCCCATGGATGAGGAGACCAAGTTTTACAAGGTGACTCAGAAAAGCTGCAGCTCAGAATGGGAAATCCAAGAAAGGGGTTACATGATCTTCTTTCACATCTGGGACACCTTGGCTTGTATCCAGTCACCCTTTCTGAAGTGAAGGCAAACAGTGTGGTATAATGGTTAAGAGTGTTGACCCCCCCTCCCCCCCTCTCTCTCCCCCTCCCTTCCTTCCTTCCTTCCTTCCTTCCTTCCTTCCTTCCTTCCTTCCTTCCTTTCTTCCTTTTTTCTTTTTTTTCTTTTAATTTCATGCTCGTTGCATCGATGACACTGTCTAACCATCTCATCCTTTGCCGTCCCCGTCTTCCTTGGCCTTCAATCTTTCCCAGCATCAGGGTCTTCTCCAGTGAGTGCTCCCTTCTCATTTGGTGGCCAAAGTATTTGAGCTTCAGTTTCATTATCTGGCCTTCCAGGGAACAGTCAGGGTTGATTTCTTTTAGGATTGACTGATTTGATCTTCTTGCAGTCCAAGGGACTCTCAAGAGTCTTCTCCAGCACCATAGTTCAAAAGAATCTATTCTTCGGCGCTCGGCCTTCCTTAGAGTCCAACTCTCGCAGCCATACATGACTACTGGGAATACCATTGCTTTGACCATGCGGACTCATGCTGTTGAGGTTCGCCATTGCTTTCCTCCCAAGGAGCAGGCATCTTTTAATTTCATGGCTGCTGTCACAGTCTGCGGTGATCTGGGATCCCAGGAACGTGAAGTCTGTCACTATAATACATAAGCTACAAGACAGCTATTTGATCTAGCATCTGGAAGATCTGGGTTCAAATTCCCACTCAAGCCATGGAAGCTCACTGGGTGTTAGTCATCTGGTCCAGCAGAGGGCGCAAGGAATCTGCCAACATTTTAGAGAACTCAGTGGTCTCTTCTGGTCGAGGGCTCAAGATCCCGGCTGGTTTCACTTTTGCTAGTTTGTTTTTCTCTGCCCTCTTCCCCGCCATCTTTATGGGTTGTTTACTTTTATGAAAACTTGCTAAAGTCTCTGAAATACGCCCTTATGCTTATCCGCGCTCTGGTAAGTCTCTCAAAACACGTTTCAACGCTTTTTCTTCCGCTCCCCCTTTAGTATTTCGTTGTTTAGTTCATGCGTATGGGAGGGGCCCCTCCCCCGCTCACTTTTTTTGCCGTTCCCAGGGGGTAGCTTTCTTTTTAAATTCTCGTTTCGCTTTAACCCGACTCACAGTTCATTGTTGGTCATATGACCTCACTTGGCACACGTTCAAAATGCTCGATCTCCGACGCTTGTCCCGGTCAGCAGCTCTAGATCCACACGGACACTCAGTGGCAGGACTTTCGGGGTGGAAGAGTGCCGTATTTCCCCAGCATCGTGCTGGCGAAGAGGCCACCCCTCAAAAGCCCCATGGCTAGGAGCCTTTTGCCAAGGCTCCAGGTGGGTAGCGACCCGTCGCCCCCCCTCCTTTCCACTGGTGCGCAGATCACATCCCCGGGAGGTCCGGGAGATGCGTCCGCCAGCGTGTCGCCATAAACTGGAAGCTTCCAAAGCAGCCACTTTCTCCAGGGGAACTAATCTGTGGTGTCTGGAGATCAGATGTAATTCCTGGTGATCTCAAGGTGACTGCTCCCTCTGAGCTGTGAAATCTCGTGAGAAAAAAATCCACTTTGCGAGCTACTGGCATTAAAGTTGTAAGCGAACGATTTGGCTACTGCATACATTAGTTTGCTCTGGAGCCATCCCTTCCTGAGCGATGACAAAAATGTGCGAGCCAGGGGCTAAAAAACTGTGAGCTAGCTCACACTAACTCAGCTTAGAGGGAACACTGCTCAAGGTACCACCTGGAGGTTGGCAACCCCATGCTACAGTGGGAGGGGGGAATTGGCAGAAATCGCTGCCTTTTGAAGAACACTTGAGTGCCCTTAAGTCTGCAGAACTGCACGGTTGGATACCGGCCCTGTTAGTATGAACAGATGAGGAAACTCCAGTAGATTGGGGTAAGGGCAAGGCTATTTTTGGGCAGGAACGCACAGGAATGGAGTTCCAGCTGGCTCCCGAGTTGGCCACGCCCAGCAGGAACACATTAGCATAATAGGCCACACCCAACAGCAGAAACTCATTAGGATTGGCTACGTTAGGGGTGTGTGGTCTAACATGCAAAGGAGTTCCTGCTACAAAAAAAGCCCTGGTTTTGACAACAAACAAGGTAAACAGAATAAGAAGGGAAAGGTGGGTGTGGCTGGATGACTACACTTCTGGTAACATGGGGGTGCGGCCTAATATGCTAATGAGCTGTATTGTCAGGGGTGTGGCCTAATATGCTTATGAGTTTCTGCTGTTGGGTGTGGTCTATTATGCTAATGAGTTCCTGATGGGCTTTTTCTACAAAAAGAGGCCTGGGTAAGGGTTAGCAAACTGAAGACTTTGGTAACCTCGAAGGCTAATAGATTTATTGTGGTAGAACAAATGTAGAGTCCAGTGGCACCTTTAAAACCAATGAAGGTTTATTCAAGGTATGAGCTTTCTTGTGCATGCACATTTTTTTCAAATACTTTTTTTCAAATTTATTGTGGAAGAAGCATGGGTAGATGCATGAAGTTTGTCATCCATTGGCAGATGAATGGATGAATGGACAGACAGATGGACGCCAAGAGGTGCATAAAACAAAAAGTAGTAAACAGTGGAGTCACAAAGCTAACTGAATACAAGAGGTTCCATGGAAAGCTCAAATGTGTAAAAGAAGCACACGTGGGCTTTTTCTACAAAAAGAGGCCTGGGTAAGGGTTAGCAAACTGAAGACTTTGGTAACCTCGAAGGCTAATAGATTTATTGTGGTAGAACAAATGTAGAGTCCAGTGGCACCTTTAAAACCAATGAAGGTTTATTCAAGGTATGAGCTTTCGTGTGCATGCACATTTTTTTCAAATACTTTTTTTCAAATTTATTGTGGAAGAAGCATGGGTAGATGCATGAAGTTTGTCATCCATTGGCAGATGAATGGGCAGATGGACAGACAGATGCATGCCAAGAGGTGCATAAAACAAACAGTAGTAAACAGTGGGGTCACAAAGCTAACTGAATGCAAGAGGTTCCATGCAAAGCTCAAATGTGTAAAAGAAGCACACAGACCACTCATTACAGCAAGAATAAGTGATAGCACAACCTTGGTAGACTTCCTCCACTTATATATAATCTGTAATGGAACAGGAACTCCAAATCCCTACTGAGTCCAAATAGTATAGTGTCAAGTTTCCCAACATTCTAATTCAGAACTTTCAAGCCAGAGTCTCCCTTCAAAGATCTTTTGTTGAGGAATGGGAACTTCTGCATTAGCAAAGGAGAGCTTTGACTGATATGTCTTTTTTTTTTTGTTAAGATGATATCTAAAGCAATGAATGTAGAATTACCCTGGAGTTTTGCCTAAAATGCAATTCAAGACAAATTTGGACAACATCTAAAGTAAGCATCTGATGAATTTTAAGAAACTAACTAAAAATATTTTTACTTTCCAAGGGGAGCCGTGTTAGTCTGCAGTAAAGCAGTTAGATGCGAGTCCAGAAGCACTTTAGAGCAGTGTTCCCTCTAAGCTGAGTTAGTGTGAGCTAGCTCACAGTTTTTTACCCTCCGGCTCACACATTTTTTGTCTTCGCTCAGGAAGGAGGGCTCCAGTCCAGAGCAAACTAATTTATGCAGTAGCCAAATCACCTGCCTGCTCACAGCTTGAAAGCTGGTAGCTCACAAAGTAGAGTTTTTGCTCACAGGACTTCACAGCTTAGAGGGAGCATCGCTTTAGAGACCAACCAGAGTTCCAGGGTATCCACGACAGCATTGTCAGTGAGTGACCTGTGGATTCCCTGAACCTCTGGTTGACCTTTAAGGTGCTACTAGACTTCAATTTAACTAAAAATATTCTGTAAGTACTGCCAGTGTCTTTCAACTAGATGTGATGTGGGTGGGCATGTGTCTGCTCCATTTATCTATGGACCAGGCCAGTAGCTACAGTGGGGCATTTCAGGGGCCTGCACCCTTAATTAAAAGACCTGCCCCACAAATAGCCATGCAAGAAACCTTATTTTTGAGGAGAGCCTTCCCCGGCTGCCTGCTGCTAGTGGCAGCTGCAGCCTGCTCTCGAGCTTCCCTCTCCCTTCCACTGTGGAATTTGGGAGGGCATCATGCGACCTGGGAAAAGACAACTCAGAGGGCATTTAGTTGCCTTCAGAAGGCATTTAAATGCCTCTTGAGTTCCTTTCCACAGGCCCAGAAATCTTAGAGGGGCACTCAAAAGTGGCACCTTCAATACATCTCCAACAATACCCCTTTCTGCTAGCCTAGTCTTGCTGTATACGACCTAGGTCAGGGGTGTCAAATATGCCGCCCGGGGGCCGGATCAGGCCCCTGGAGGGCTTCTATCAGGCCCGCAGTGGAACTTGGCTGTCTTCTGCTTCTTCTTCCAGTTCTGCTGCTGCTGCGTCATTGTAGGTTTGCAGCTTACAGATAACCACTTGAACAGCATACTCAAGATTGCAACAGCAGGGACATTTTGATGCAATAATTCAGAGCAAGAGGTGTCAGTTACCAGACACTGTTAAATAAACAAAATATGGCAAGAGTGCTGATGTTTTAAGCCTGTTTTTATTTCAAGTTTTTAAAAAAACCTTTGTGTTTGTGTCCTTTATAAAGTTTACATCTCTGCGACCTGGCCTTACCTTTTATGATACACCCGGCCCGGCCCGACAAGGTCTCATTTAGGTCAGATCCGGCCCTCCTAACAAATGAGTTCGACACCCCTGATCTAGGTCATGGTGAGTTTTTCAAAAGCATTCCCATGATCCTTTGGGAAACATGCCCTGACCTAGGCAGTATACAGCACATATACAGCAGGTATTGAGGTTAATCTAATTAACTGTAATTTAACTGCTCCCTTAAAAATCTAATGCCCCCCCCAAAATAAAAAAATCCAGGTTACGGGCCTGGTGTAAACAGTAGGCGGTGACAGGTGTGATGGAGCCAAGAGGGTAAATTATCCTGAGGCCCCACAAAGTTGAAGAACCCCAATATCTTTCCCCCAAGGACACACCGGTTGTGCACAAAAACAGCATAAATGGACCTGACAAGTGGAAGACAAAATGGCTGCTGCCATCACTCAAAAGCAGGTCAAGTGGAGGCCTCTGTTCAGGTCAAACACTCAAGGAACAACCTGGAGACAGTTTATCATTGCTTACCTGGAGACAGTTTATCATTGCTTATCTAATCTCTTAATTTTCTTAAACAGGATTAAAAAAGTAAAGATTCCGTTGCTCGAAAGCCAGTCGAATCCGACTCTAGGGTTGCGGTGCTCATCTCCGTTTCAAAGCCGAAGAGCCAGCGCTGTCCGAAGACGTTTCCGTGGTCATGTGGCCGGCATGACTAAACACCAAGGCGCACGGAACGCTGTTCCCTTCCCACCAAAGTGGTACCTATTGATCTACTTGCAATTTCTTGCTTTCGAACTGCTAGGTGGGCAGGAGCTGGGACTAGAGACGGGAGCTCACTCCGTGTTGCGGCACCCGGGTCTCGAACTGCTGAACTACTGACCTTCCACAGCCTGCAGTTCAGCGTCTTAACCACTTGAGCCACCGCAGCTCCTAAACAGGATTAGTGATCCTTTTAAAGGATATTTTGATAGTCACGTGTCTCTCAGGGCGACACTGGGAAAAAAATTATCACCCTAAAAAGATTCTGATGATCTGGTGAAAATGTATAAAGCACGGTAGGCTGGACCCACTGGTGCTTGTGCCTTCCTCTAGCGCAATGCCCATTCCACTTCAGGACTGATAAAAGGAAATGCTTCTTTACACAGACAAGGATTAAAATGTGGAATTGGCTGTCAGAGGATGCAGTGATGGCTGCAGGCATGGACAGCTTAGAAGGGAATTAGATAGATTCATAGAAGACAATTCTATCAGTGGCCACAAGCAATGGTGACTAAAGGGAACCTCCATGTTCAGAGGTGGTCAACCTCTGAATCCTAATCCCAGGAGGCGACACTAGGGGAAGGCCTCGGCCTCTGTGCTCTGTTGTTGGCCGTCCAGAGCAGTGGTCGTTTCGTAGAAAAAGAGCTAGGGGAACTCATTAGCATAACTC